>NC_054542.1:9083472-9100972 GCF_017654505.1 Polyodon spathula
TCGGAGGTGTGGCTTTTTGGCTGCAAGTCTTCCATGAAGGTCACTTCTGACCAGACTTCTCTGGACAGTAGATGGGTGTACCAGGGTCCCACTGTTTTCTGCCAATTCTGAGCTTTGACAGTAAACTGTCTTCAGCAACCTCATTAGCTGAGTTTGGCTGTTCCTCACCCAGTTTTATTCCTCCTACACAGCTTTTTCTGTTTCAGTTCATTATTGTGTTTCAACCTACTTATTGAATTGATAATCATTAGCACCTGTTTGGTATAATTGTTTAATCATACACCTGACTATATGCCTACAAAATCCCTGATGCTGTTTTGAATTGATGCTGTTTTGAAGGCAAAGGGTGGTCACACCAAATATGGATTTGATGTATATTTTTCTTCTGTTCACTCACTTTGCATTTAGTTAATTGATAAATATAATCTATTAACATGTCTATTTTTGAAAGCATTCTTACTTTACAGCATTTTTTCACACCTGCCTAAAACTTTTGCACAGTACTGTGTGTGTGTATAATATATATATATACATACATAATGTTCTAAAATTTAACAGTGGGCGTTTTTAACTTTTTGCATTTTAGAGCCTAAGAGCTAAATATATGAAAACCATTTTGTATTACTGAAGTTCTGCTGTTAAACCTGTAAAAGGCAGGGATCCAAAGTAGGGATCCAAAGTAGCTTGTAACTACTCGATCCATTTAAAGCATTTAATAAACCGAAAAGAACACTTGTACTGCTCCGATTCGTTAAAACTTTAAATGAAATGAGTCTGTGTTTAGATTATTAAAAAGTCATCTGGATAAGTTGCAAGCCCAGTGCATGAACGATCCACTTCGTCCGAAACATCTTTGTCCTTCCGAACATCTCCCCTGAGTTTAAGAGTGTGCTCAGAGCACACATATAAATAAAAAGAGTACATGCGAAAAATCTGACACCCTACTGTACTTGGCATACTGCAAGTCAAATCTGTTCCTTATTAAAAGCAACTGTCACTACAGCTTTGAAATGGAGAAATGCAGCATTTTGCAAAGACAGCTTCAGGCCAGTGTGCATTGCTACAGTATTTCATGCTGTGCATGATTGTTTTATATCCAGTGAAGCAGGCCTAAATCCCAGACAATAGTGAACTCCAAGTGTAGAAACAGATTGGAGTATAGAGAACCTCAAAGTCAGTAACAAGGCTTGTCTGGGTCACCCCTCTGTGTTTAGATTTTAATTAATAATGTTATGGTGCAATATCCCAAGTGGCTATTGCAAACTAATTGCTTGTTGACAGTACCTTGTCAAAAAAAAAAAAAAAAAAAAAAAAAAAAAAAAAAAAAAAGCAAAAATAATTTTGGAAACAGATAAAACATCACGCAATTTGACAGTATTGTGGTTCTTTACTTTCAGACAGGACTAAAGAGCCAATTTTAGCGTACTGTTGTCACACCCCCTCAGTGTACTTTTACACAGGCCTATACTGTTTCATGTAAGCATGTTTTATATGGTATCTGGTTTCATCAAAACCAATTAAACAAAGGCAGGCTTTAGTCTAAAAAAAAGCATACAAGCATTTTAACATTGTGCACATTGTTGAAGCAGCAACCGGTATGAATCTTGTCCAGTGTTAAAGGTGATTTGGCACACTGTAGCACATCTGCTTGTCACAATACGTCACACACGTCTGCAGACTCCATCCCTCATGAAACGCCTTGGACAGCAGTTGTGTTTTCTGCAAACAATACCATGCTGTACCGACAGCACCATGGAGACTGTCCTGATGGACAAGCCTGTGAACGGGCAGTCGTCATGCTCTCCGTAAAGTAGCAGCGACGCTACTGCTTTCCCATAACGGTTGCCGAATAACTGCACACAACTCCCACAGCTAGATCCAGTGGATCACAGGGCATGTCAGGTGACCACATGCTGTATATCTGAATTGTAGATTGCAGATGATTTTCTAAGTAATACTTTTGTTCTCTATTTTGTTTGGCAAGTCATGTACTGCAATATACTGTTGGCACAAAAATCCTCTATTTACTGGGGTGAAGCAGTCACAGAAGTGTTTGCACTATTTATATTAAACAACCTTGCAAACATGAAGTAAGACAGTACCGCAGATGTTTTTGTGTTAAAAAGGATACGTGATACTACACAAAAGTGATCCAGTTCAGTGAAATGACTTCCTGCCCTTGAGGCTTTCCAATGAGTTCTTAAATGTAATATACTGTTACTACAGTAGTTCACTTACAAAGGTATTACTGGTTAAGACTATGGAAAGAAAAAAAAAACACCACCATCTTGGTTACTTTACAAGAATGTAATTGAGTTAAATATTTAGTTAAATAAAACTATTACAGTAGGTGTCAATGATACTATTTTCACACACCGTATTGTATCCTTTTGGATGCCAAACTATCCTGAAACTTTAGTAAACTAACGCAGTCAGAACACAAGAGTGTTTTTCATTCAGTAAACCACTCTTGATCCTAGCAGGAGTTTGTAAACCTAATGTGTATCAGTTGGTCAGCGGAATGATTTGACATGCAGAACAAAACAGTGTCCTGGCAACAGGAGTGTATTATGTTTACACATTCTTGGAATTTCTTATTGACATTCGTTACCATTGTGTGTTAATGTTTAAAGAAATGCAACTGGAACTAAAAGCCTATCCTATAAAACCATTATGGTTTACAGTAATTCAGATCTAGTTTCATTTTATATTTGTTATGCTCAGTAGGAGAGCCTGGTTTATTTACTGAAGTGGTCAGAGGGCTCTTGTTTCATAAAGAAACAACACCCTTTACTGCTGCTTGATCTCAAAGAGATAAACAGGGTCTCTTTCAAAATAAATTAAACACTTGGACATTGATCCAGTTTTATTTAAAATGAATCACGAATTGAAACACATGTGGAATTTCCTGCAGCTTTCACTCTGCTATAACAGTGTACTGTAATTTCCAACTATTAAGTATAGGGCCCTATGAAAGCCACGTTAACGAGAACACAGACGGAATCAAAAGAACAATGTGGAATCCAGTTCTGTATGGGGAAAAATGTTGCTCTTAAAAAATGCATCAAACTTTTTGAAGTAAGTTTTACTTTTTCCCCAAGGTCTATTGACCAAAACGGCAACACTGGTAAATTATGACGTAATTATGAAAATTGCTATTTTCTGAGTGCTGTCCTGTATTGCGGTGCATGTGCAGAAATACAGAGTAAGAGCACAGCTAGCACAGATATTCTACTATTCACACAGCATTCAGGAGGGTAAAGCTGATGAGACTTTGGAAGCTGTATCAAACATTATATCCCTATCTTTAGTTATGTGCTTTATTGATTTATAAAACAAAACTTCTGATTTAAAACAAATGGACAAACACCAAAATTAAAATGTTTATTTTTATGTATTGATTATTTATTTATTTATTGTTTTAAAACAATAAATAGATAAATAAATAAATATTGGAAATCCAAAAACACAGACAAAAAAAAAATCTAAACGCATTTCATACGGTACAACTTCATGAAATAAAAATCAACCACACAAACACTTTTTTTTTTTTTTTTTTTTTTTTTTTTTTTTTTTTTTAAACAGATACAGTACAGCAAAAGTCTGACCAAACGGTCTTACTGTAATACTGGAAAGACAAATATTTGGCAAATCATACCAATAAAATCTATTGTGCTTCAGAAATGTTGCCGACTTGTTGCAATATATGAAGTATGTACTGCTAATGGAATTTGATATTTGTGCCAAAAATGTTTGCAGTTTTTTTCCCATCCACATAATAAAGGCTTGCAAATATTTATGGCTTTACAGTATTCACAAATAACCTCAGGCCCCTTTTCAAATAAACCTGCTATGACAGAAACATGTACGAGTAGAACAAAAAACAACGAGACAGGTTTGCAAAATCATCAACCAAACCAATAAGCAAGTAGGCCTACTGTACATGTCATGCTGAATTAATGATAGACTTGCCATTAGCAGCTTAAAAAGATAGGCATATTGTAGAAGTTTCAAGCTGTGCCAATGCATCAAACCCTTCAGAGTAGCGAGTCATGTTCTGTTACAGCCAGAGCAAGAAGATTAGTCTCAGATCATCCAAAACTTACACACGAGTCTAGATAAAGTGTGTAGGCCTACATACCTCTTTTTCAATTGGTGAACCGTGATCATGTCTGTTATAAACATTAAAAGAGCAGCAAGGGTATTGGTAACTATATTACACTCTTTTGATAAAAAATACATTTTGAAAAAAGTCATCCCCTGATTTAAGCAACATTCTGGAACACTGTATCTGTACATTACCATCTACAATAGCGGCTTAAGTGACAGTATACAGTATTAAGTGAAATCCAATCCAGTAAATGCATTTGTAGTACTGTGCAAACCTTGTACTATTTCCCCACATTTACAGTAAATGCCTTTTGATGTTAATTACAGCAAGGATATAATCTGGCATTTCTGAAAAGCAAGCCAGATGGTCACTGCAGGACACGTGCGCAATTCAATAAAAAAAAAAAAAAAAAAAAAGATTTTTGTATAAATGGAACAAGGATACTCATCCATCCACCAAAGTGAAAACAGTTCCGTCACAGTTCCTACTGTATGACACGTATTCATAACTATACTACAGCATGCAGCCATGTGTAACCCTTACTCATGATTGCGCTTTTACAAGAAATTAGATTTTCTAAGTTAAGGAAAAATGGTACCAAATAAAATGTGTAATGTTTATTATAGTTAAATGCAAGGGAACAATTACCAATGTACCTGATTGTTGCTTTGTTTTTTTTGTACCGTAGCGTCAAACTGTTTGGAGTCCCGAACTTGCAGCAGTGCATCCCGAGGAGTTGAGAGTGTTGGTAAAATAGAGTTAGTTCCCTGAGCTGCTTCTGTGCTGCATTATTCTGTGGAAAAGTAAATGTCTGAACAAGCTGTGTTTTTAATGTTACTGTAGGGGAATTTTTTTGAATAATTTTAGATTTAAAAATCTTGTGATATAGGCTACCTGTACAGTATATGTAAAGAAGTTTTCAGTTTTAACCAATAATAACCAAAATAACACCCCTGAAGACCTATTTCGAAAATTCACTTTTTTTTTTTTTTTTTTAACCCATAAACCTGGATTTTGGCAATATGAATAATGCCAATCATGAACTGCTCTCTTTCTACTTAAAGAAAACGTCTTTCAGCAGGCGGGCAGTGTGCAGACATTGTTACTGACCAATCATCCATTTTTGTGGACACTACGTAACAGAATACACTCGTTAGTGTGACTTGTGACCGGGGTGGGCTGAAAAAAAACTCTATAGCGCGGTAAGATTATTTTTGTTAATTAATAATTCATTTAAAATATTCAAAATTAATAATGCAAATGACACACTTACTGTTAAAAGGCGAATAAGTCAATTGGTTAAACTCTCCTGTTTGCACTAAGCTTGCTTTGCAGTAATGCATTAGTGTTTGTATTCTACATGTTACTTCTTCACAACATCCGAACCCCAAGTGTGATAAATATGTGGGCAGTAATGGGGTGTAAAACACAATCTGTTACTTCTCACAATTCTAGAATTATAGAAACTTAAAATGTATGTGTTTGAGTGGTGTTTATTTTTCATAACGAAAATAACCAATTTTGCCAAAATAGTACTAAAAACCAAAAAAAAAAAAAAAAACCCTTAACTAAAATAATAAAACCTGAAGAATTCAAGCCCTAAGCATATGTAGCAAAATAAGCGTAGTTTTAATAGAAAAGAAAACAGGGTTCCCACTCCCCTGCACATTTTGTTTGTCTTGTTTATGCAGGTTTTGCAGAGAGGAACTTTAATAATATGCATATGAATTTAAAATGTATAACAATTATTGGTGTATCAACAGTCCAAACTAATTGATGTACCTGAACAAAAACAATATGCTTTCTATCTGCAGAATGACAAGCGATTCCCTTGACAAGCAAGTTTCATTAGTTGCCAAACCCTTGTTAGGTATAAATGTGACATTAAATTTCCTGTGCAGAAATCGCTATTCACTGTCCATATCAATTGACAGTAAAGCATTGGGAATTTTTTTAGAGATTCATCACTCTTTGAACATGTATGAAAGGAAAAGACAGAAATACCATTTGCCGCTTAAAACAATGAAAAGAAGTACATGTTAGACTTCAGGTGACATGCCAGAATGCTGTACAGCAAAGATGTAAATAGTAAATCAAGCTGTCCAAATAAAAGCAAGGTCAAACAGAATGATATCAAATCTAGTTCTGCAGGTAGTCACAGTCGGCATTCCTATCAAAAGGACAACAAGTTTCAAATAAAGGCAAATGGACAGTAACGTAACAGCCAAATCCCACAGCACTTATCAAAATCATTTGAAACCTTATTACTTGTGATCTGAAGAAGATATCAACATGCAACACAGTAGCTGTGATAATAGTGTGACATTAATCTCAAATGTAAAAGACTCAATTTTCAAGCAACAGCTTAAAATGGCATTGGTCAGGCTGAGAAACTGTCACCAGCATATTTAACCTTTTATTCACATTTAAATTACCAGAAAGATCAAATCCTGATTATCATGATGTCTTGGCACTAGGACAATGCATGAGACCAACGCATCAGCTGGAAGTGACAGGAATGTGCAGAATACCTAGAAATCACCTCAGCAGAGATAAACAGCAGAACAATTACAGTAGATCAGTACTGTAAGTGCTATTTATTATGACCTACAAAGAATGAACAGGATGTGCTATACAGCACATGGATTTTAAATACCTATTATGACAGCCAGACGACTGCAACGATGATGTGCTGGCACGACACACTAAATCATTACTGTGTGCCTCCTGTGCATTGTAGAGTCCTGCATATGCGAGTGTCATTAACACACCAATCATCTGCTGCTCATGGGTGTTAGCAGCTGAATCTATACAGGCCTGAAAGGAATTTCAAGGAAAAATGACCTCAACAGGCCAAGGCCCAGGGGGCACCTATGTCTATGTAGGATTCTACACTAAAGTATATTCCAGGAAACAGCATTAGAGGATTTGTCATCCTCATGTCATGTTGCAACTTAAATGAACTCCGATAGCGTAACTTAATTTTAACTGATTCTAACTCTTATGGTACACCATAAGTATTCAGTTGAGGATTACATTTATACAAACTGTATAAAATAAGACAAATGAAGTTTGACTCTAATCATTATAGCAAGTACAGTAGGGATGCAATGGTTAAGATTTTCCCAAACTGAAGCTGGAATGTTTGTGAATTTCCAAATCGAACTGCATTATATTGGCATACTGATTGAATTCAAGGTTAAGGGCCTTTTCCTTAGATTCATACTGTATGTACATCAGTAACAGGCTACAATAAAACAGTGTGTGTGCTCGGGGGATTTCCGCCCTATGCTGCAGCCAATGGGGGGATTCCAACATTTTAGGGTGGAATGGCCCAAAAAAAAGGCACTTTTTTTACTGCATCATCATTCACACTGGTGTTGCTTTAAAATAAGCTGCTTGACGTAAAGTGTCTGCTGCAGCAGAAGGTGCTTTTCTTTTTAACCAGCGCTCCATTTATTAACTCTTTACACTCAGCCTTGTTTCCGCCTGTTTTTCACTTTTTATTTATGTATGTTTAACTGGATAGTTTGTACTGCATGCATGTAACATAGCAAATGAAAGGCCACAAAATGTCCTTTCATATTATGTAAGTTGCAACAGGATCAGGCAGCTGAGCTTCTAATCTTTCCAACGACACAGTCTAGCTGCTTCAATGACGGAGCAATAGACTCTAAACAAAACCTAACTCTGTCACATGATGAGAGGCTTAACTTCAGTTCAGGCAGGTGTAGTTCCGGCTAGGAATACCGCATACACACACTAAATAGCAGTGCTTACAAAAGTACCACAAAATGTTCCTATCAGGACAACTGAGGAAGTCAGCCCCTCCGGTCACTTTTTTTTTTTTTTTAAGTGACAAAAACGCTTACTCACTGTCAAACATGAACTACTTTAGATGTGTAATGACTGCAGTATAGGATACTGACCTTAGGTTTATGGTTTTAGTGTTGGAAGAGGATTAACAACTGTTTTATTGACAATAATATGATAACCAATCACAGTGCAGAGTCCTGGCAGGAACATTTGGTGGTACCTTTGTAAGGACAGCCACTGAATACGTCTTTAACGGTGCCTGAGTAATATGAAAGAGATAAAGCGAAAATCACTGCTTCCAAAACACCTAGATAGACTTAATATTATATATTTTTTTCAAAACTGTTTACTTACTACAGTGTACTGAGTTTCTATAATGCTTAAAGATAGCGGCCGAGAATCAAGTACGAGAGAATAAAGTCTCGCTGCACTTAAAATATCCGGCACTCCTCTTTTTATTTATTTATTTATTTTAACAGGAACTACTCGCTCATAGTGCTTTTGTCACTGACACCCACTTCTTTAGAGATTGTTGTAGAGTGTCAGGCATTCTAAATTGGATGAAAAATACAGTAGCTTGGTGTCTTAAAATACCTCTGCAGGATTTTCCTGAAATTCAAGCCCTGTAGGTGACATTTTAAATTGGAAGCATTTCTACAAAAGTGCGTCGAATGCACTATCATTAAAAGAAAACACAACAAAGCTGTGTGGATTCTTCTTACACCAGTTACTGGTATAAGAATGCACAGCCAATGAAAGAAGTAAAGTAGTAGTGGTCCTGGGACTAATAAAATGGTCTTGTTAAACTTACTGTGCCCTGCCTACAGCCATACCCCAGGAGGTTTTGCATTATGCATGACCGTGTGCGATTCCTCAAACCCGTGTGTCATGGAGAAAAATATTGCTCTAGCTTACCAAGCCCAGTAAGCTGTCAAAATATATAAATTAAAATCTATTTATGGGCTACTGTACATAGTGTATATAGCCAAACTCCATCTCACTGAACTCTGACCGTAAAGCAGCACTTGTACATTCATAAAGTATGACTATTTCAGAGAATCAGACACAGATGTGAATAACTATTTGTCCATTTTTTAATTTTTTTTTTTTTTACTGTATTATGTATTTCTCTGTTTAAAGTATTATGGATTTTTTTGTTATTACTGCATCTTGTAATGTGCTTTGTGATGGTGGTCCACTATGAAAGGTGCTATATAAAATAAAGATGGATTGATTGATTTTAACTATTGCCAACAAACAAAAACAAAGTGTTTCCAAGGCTGCATTGACTCTGGTGGCTAAATCAACTAACCTGACCTCTGTAGATAAACTTACAACTTCTGTAAGCTAACTGCTACTGAACAGCTGATAGTTTGTTATTCTACATGGGAAGTCAGTGACTAACTGGGTGTGAAAAGAACACAAACATTGCTTCCTGTGTGGCCACTTTGGTTAAAGTGAAAGAATGGTCATAAAAACAAGCATAATGAGATTATTTCAATAATTACAGAACACAGCAATTTGACATTCAGTACAATACAAAATAAAACAATAAAAAAGTCATAGTTCAATACTGTGCACTTAAAATACACATTTAAACTTTTCATGTTGAAAAATGAGAACACATAGCAATATTTTATACTGTACACTTTTATAGGCCTATTTTATATCCCTTGACTTTTTAAATAATAATAATCTTTATTTTTATATAGCGCCTTTCATAGTGGACCACCATCACAAAGCGCTTTACAAGATACGAGACTAAGGTCTGTGAACTAAGCATCAGTTGCAGAGTCACTTACAAGAACGTCTCACCCAAAAGACGGAGCACAAGGAAGTGACTTGCTCAGAGTCACACAATGAGTCAATGGCTGGGCTTTGAACCAGGGGGGATCTCCTGGTTACAAGCCTGTTTCTTAACCACTGGACCACACAGCCTCCTTTAAAGCACATCTGTGGTCTAACCAGAGCTATTACAAACATGTCTTCTGGACACCAAAGTGTCCTTCTGTCCTCTTGCCCCAGTGGATGGAAAAAGTTCAAGTTCAGGACAATTGCCTATGAACACCCAGGAGGCCAGCCCTCTGGTTTTCAGGTTACAGTAGTGTGATGAGGAAAAACAGTATCGATCCTCTAAACAAGAACAATGCATTAGTTATTGGTAGTTAATACAAATACCAAGTTGCTCTTTTATGCTTTAAACTTGTGTAATTTCAATTGTAATAAACAGGAAACAATTACAATTTGTATGATTGTTGTAACTGCAATAGCTTAATACAGAGTGTTCAGTCTTATTAAATTTCCATGTGTACACCCCCCCCCCCCGTTTCTGTCACAATCTTACCTCAGCTTCCAAGCCACAGGAGACAATTTATTACAATCTTCTGATGCTGAGCATTTGTTGTACTTGCAACCAAAAACAACAAAAAAGACCACTACAATGACTGCTCAGCTCTTCGAGTATTAATGTTTAAAGCTGATGATTGTTGTGCCTTTTTAGGCTGTACTAAGCTATATTACATTCCTCTCTAGCCCTCCTCTTACTGTAAGTCTTGCTGAAGTGGCTACAGAACATACAATAAATCAGCTTTTACACTGGCTTGGATTTGTGTCTGCAGCTGTTTTTATTCAAAAACATGAGAACCACCACAATATACAGTATTGTAGGGCTCCAGACTGCGACTAAAATGTTTTTACTTCTTTTGTGTCTGTCTTTTGGGGTTAGGCGCCAAACAAAATCATACTGAAATGTCATTCTGGGACCGTGACCGGGTAAACATATTACACAAACTTTGTCTCTTTGACTTACTGTACCACCATACTTCGTAATGCCTATCACTGGATAGGAGGAGGGTTGAATTTCACTGCTTTTTTATTTTTTTGTTGTGTGATATCACTGTGACGGTCATTTAATTTTCAGAGGGTGGACACATTTTACAGTAGCATGCAGAAACAAAATATGAAAAGATCAGCAAAGAAAAATGGGAAAACACTGCATATCCGATGCATTTGAGTAATATTTATATTAGAACATGTATTCGGCTTTGTGTGTTTTAATTAAGGCTGTCACTTGATCATTTTTGATTGGTTAATTTATAGGCATTAGTTGATTAAATCGGTAACGATCTTATAGTGACTGCCCTGCATAGTCTATACAATCAACAGAATTGAACAATAAAAATAAGCCCAATGGGAATTTGTTCTTTCTAAACGCATTTTTATTATTATTTTTATTTTAGTAAATGAAACACATTTTCACAGAACAACCGTTCTTTCGGGCCACTGTCAGTCACATACCTGAAAACACAACACAGCTGAGCTGCATTTCCATCGTCGGTTGTTTAATCTACCATTACAGCTATGTACTTGGCTTCCTCTGCTGCTTTTATTCGTTCTGAATCTTGTTAACGGTACCCGAGAATACTGTAGCTATTGACAAGTGATTGCATAACATGCTGTCATAGTCAGAAATCAGAGAAAGTAATTCCACATAATGACCTCTATTTGAGGAATTGGTGCATCCATCGTGCCCTCTGAAAGCCAGTTCTTGCTTGCCAAGGTAAACAACAGAATCAATCAAGCCTTTAAAAATCTCACGATTTTTTCTTATAAGCTCATTGTGATGTATTGTATCCCTACGCTTCTACTCATCCACTTGAACATCAATCTGGGTTTGACCAAAAGTTTTTGTGTAACAGTGGCTCGCAAGTGACTTTGGGAACGCTCATGTTTTTCTGGTGACTTCGATAGATATCCTAGATTGTTGTAGCCAGTGCTGTTTCATATCGCTTTTTCTGTACTGAACAAATGACAGTTCCAGCAGTGTGTGTATGTGTATGTATATATATATATATATATATATATATATATATATATATATATATATATATATATATATATATAATATTTTTTTTTTTTTTTTTTTTTTTTAACTGACAGCTACCAGTAAGCCACGGATACCTTCCATAATTTGAATGTTGGAAGTGGCGAGTATATCCCTTCCCTTCCTGTGTCAGTTTAGGTATTTGTGGTGTTTTTTTTTAACAATCTCCATTTTTTCTGAGAAAGCTCTTCTTAAACAGATTTGTAACCAAATCGACAACGATGTCTCCACTGTCTGATGACTTTTTTTGTTTTTAATTTGTAAAAAGCAAATTCTAAATATTACTTTGAAGTTCAATATAGTTCTCAATAACGGTCTCTTATATTAGCAATAGCATGTGAAATGCAGCTATTCTTACACTGCACCACACAGAAATTAGACTTTAATTTTAAGTCTAACTTTAAGCCAAAAGTTTGTATGGTTTCTGAAGTACTTTATAATGTTACCCAGAGTGTTCTGAAAAAAAGAACAGTAATTCCAAGATGCTACTGTAAAAAATAAACTTTGAGAATTTCTATAGGAAGAGTGTCAACTACAGCTAAGAAAAAAAACTCTGGTCTGGGGGAGCAGCCAATTGAAACGCACTTGGTTCTTAAAGAGTTAAAAAGACTAGCGAGAACCCCAAAAGTTCAATCTCCCACTTTAAATATGTTTTAATATATTTATGTGTATGTATAAGTGTGCCAGGCCACATCTTTGAAGCTAGTGTGAGTGTGAGGAATGTGGAGCAGAACTGAGACAAAGGTATAATAAATATTGATTGTGTGTTGTACATTTGCCATTCAAACATGCCCCAAAAACCGTAAGAGAGTTCAATAATACAGGTCTTGAGAACAAAAGGGTAGAGAATTAAACCAAAAAAACAATAGAGCATTGAAAAGGTGACCATATCATGCTGATAAAGGTTTGCTTGTGAACTGTACAGCCTCCAGTAAACCAATGTAGACTTTGCTAGTACAGTACAAAGCCTTAGTTGAGTCATGACGAAAACAAAAAGTGCCAGTTTTTTTTTTTTTTTCCCCTCCAGTTTGTCTGCTGCATCTAGCACTAGCAGCAGGGTTTTCAATTAGTTTGAAGGTATGTGGCACTTACAAGGTGGTAGGGTCAATGGGGGAGAGTGCAGGGGCACTCTACGAACGATAACAAAGACTTATTGGCAGATTATAACAACCTTTTTTTAGCTTGGTACGGTAGCCTTTTTAATTACTGAGCTTCATTAAAAAAAAAAAAAAAGTTTTCAGTGCGTGTCTTAAGTGGAGACTCTTGAAAAACTGTACATCCGTGCGTATATGTTTGGGGTTTTTTGCCCAGCAGCTCTTTCACACACAAGCCACGGATACTTCATTTCCCATTCAAAATTATAAGAATGTATTTTTCGTTTCCGTTTATGCATTACTACTGCTTACAGCTGCTTTGGTCACTGTAGTACTCGTAGTCAGAAGTAGATGGCTGAGATGCAGATAAGAAATCTTCATGTGAATCCCCTGAAGATGCTGACTGCTCAGCAAAAAAAAAAAAAAAAAAAAATGTGTTAACACAACCTCTGCTGGGGTTACCGTATTCTGCTGGTATTAATAATATACAACACCTCTCTGCCCTGAAGCATTTGTATATCAGCTGACAAAGTTACAGCTGATATCCAATCATGCC
Source organism: Polyodon spathula (assembly GCF_017654505.1). Taxonomy (NCBI): domain Eukaryota; kingdom Metazoa; phylum Chordata; class Actinopteri; order Acipenseriformes; family Polyodontidae; genus Polyodon; species Polyodon spathula. The sequence goes on from NC_054542.1 coordinate 9,096,933, forward strand.
TTTCTTCTTATAGCCTATACATGAACTCCCAATACCTCTGACAAGCACCTGGGTCCATATTTTTACGAGGATTTTTAAAAGGTTTTTTTTTTTTTTTTTTAGTGCATATGTATAGCTATTATTATGTACTATATATTGTACGATAATACAAAAAAAAAACTGACAGTAATCATACCCGAAAATAACTTAAGCGCCGGCGCAAATACAGCAATGGGCAATGGATGCACCGGTCGCCTGCTTAGTTTGAAAACTCTGCTAGTAGTACTGCTGATTCTGCATCTACAGTAGATACAGACTCCACTAGTGTTGAAAATCGAGAATTTGTTGAAGATAATTTCATTGCATAGCAGCTTTCCTATTCAGACAATGCACCTCCACAGCCAAAAAAGCAGGCACAGCATTTTAAGAGCTTGTGGTTTCAAGAATTTCCCTGGTTACAATAATGAAAATTAGAAAACGTACTGCGAGTTTTGCACTAAAGCAGGGCCAGCTGTTGCAGGGAAAACTGATTTTATTTCTGGAATTGACCATTAAGAAAGAGACTGTGAAAAAGCACAGTGAAAGCAGGAATAAAAAAAAAATGCTAGGGCCTGCATTACTGAAAAACAAATGCAGAAAAAAACAGCAGGGAATTCAAAATGAAATTCAATGCAGCTTATATGATTGCAGCAGAACTGACGTTCAATAAATTTCACTCTCAGATTGTGCGAATGAGGATGAATGGTTTGGAAGTATCTAAAAAACTAATGACAATGATACAGCATTTGCTGAGTTCACTGCAGTCATTGCTGATGAAATGAGGGGATTTACAGAAAGGGGTTCACAGTGCAAATTATGTTTCCATTCTGACTGACTAGAACAGATGAAGCTGGGAGAGATAAGGTAATGGTGTACTGCAAGTATCTTTGTGCAGGTGTGGTAGTGAACTGTCTATCAGTTTCAGTGACTGAGAAAAGTATATGACCTTCTGCAACTGGCGTGACAAACATACCATTCCAGTCCAAAAAGTAAGCATGAGTGGGAAGCAATTGGTGCTGTTAGGTTGTACAATTAGGACACCTTTGGCAGTAAAGACACAGCGCTGGCTGCCTGACATTTATCTGGTTCTTTTTTGCAATCAAAAGATGAGAATCTTGCTACTGGAAAGGGACTGATACCGATAGCCCATATTTGCCGATACTGACAGGATACCGATAATAGACAGTGGGGGTAAGCTATTGTAAACTACTAGAACAAGGCATATGGCCTATATTTAAACTGTTTCACAATTATAAATGTAAACAAAATGTACAATAATGTTTACTTGGTGTTTCTGACAAATGAACAGGAATTGTTTACTTGCATTTACTTCAGAAAGTGAATACAAAGAATAACAATATTATAATGTGTGCTTGACAGCCATTTATACATTTGTTTTACAACAGTCACACAAAAATAACATTTTGCATTTGTACTAGTAAAAACACTTCTGTAGAAAAAATAGCCACTTTCTGTCAAACACTGCATATTATAACTTCGACCTATACTGTACAGTAGAAAAACAAATAGGCCATCAATGTCAACTACAACAACGTTCGTTAAATTCTCATTTTAAGCATACACTACTTAAAAATGCAGCCCAGCTTAAATTGTTCACTTACTCAAAAACAAAAAAAATGTCATGAAAATATCCGGTTCCAAAATTCAGTCAAACTTGAATTTGTTACTAAACAAGACGGCACAGTAATCAATTCCAGCTTAAAAATGGCACCTAATACACCCGCAATAAACAAACAGAGCAAGATAAACAAAAATTACAAACTGTAATTCCCACTTAACGTTTAGAGAGCCCACAACTCCTTGGAAGTTAAGGAGATGGTTGTCGTTGCTGCTGTAGTCTTGGTTTAAAAAGTGCTTTTCAGCAAAACGTTGGGTTATCATCATAACCCTGGTTCCCTGAAATAGGAATATTAACCATTACAAAAAGGGTGTTTCCCCTTAAGAGCACCCGAACTGAAAAACTCTATACCAAAGATTCTGGCAGGAATCTTTGGTATAGGGTTTTTCAATTCAGGTGTCCTTAAAGGGAAACACCATTTTTGTAATTAATATTCTCTACTTGAAAGGGACCCGTTTACTTTCAAGGATTTGATCAAGTGAGCTACGAACGAGGACATGAAGTGATGCCAAACTATCAAAAAGAGAAAGACGGAGCAGAGACATCGCAGAGGCAGATGTGTAACTAATCGCGCATCGATGCTGCACTTAAACAATAATTTGCCTGGTTAATACTATTTTCTTACAAATAAATACCTATATATTTATTAGTTTTGTCAGCCTGAAACCAACTACAAAGCATTACTTAGGGTGAATGTTAATCTGATAACTGTATAGGTAACAAGTACTGAAAACTACTACCATGACTAATCACTAATAATAATAATAATAATAATAATAATATAATAATAATAAATAATAATAATAATAATATCAGTGTTATACAGAATTCAACTTATTTATTTTTTAAGTATCAGAGTGATATTCTACTCGCAGTTCATCATTGGACTAAATGTCTGTTCTGCACACAACTCGTTATCCTAGTGTTGTCTTCAGATATTAAAAAAAAAAAAAAAATCCAAACACTGCTATTTTAAGACATATTTACTGCATGTTACACAGCACTGGGAAAATGAGTGTCAGTGTTCTTGTGTCATTAGTAAGCGCGCCTGACCAAACATTAAATTCTGTGCTGGAAGAAATTCAAGCATGAATATCGGTGTACATTATCGTCTAAAATAACAAAAACTGCCAATAGCCGATGGTATTTTTCTATATATCAGTGCCATACCGATAGGCTACCGATTACCGGTATACCCATAATTATACTAATAATACTACTAACAACAACAACAACAACAACAACAACAACAACAACAATAATAGGACCCAGCAGTCTGCGCTAGCTAAGATGACTTGTTTTGCTGTTTGGACGCTGAGAGGTTGAGCAGTACAGGGCAGGCAAACACTTAAGTCTTAAATAATCAATTCTGTGCTGGAAGAAATTCAAGTATGAATATCAGGGTACATTAAACAAACTGCCGATCGCCGATTATGTTTTTTTTAAATTATAAAATCAATGCCATGCCGATAGGATACCGATTATCAATGCACTCCTACAAATTACACATCCTGGCCAAGTGATGTAGACATTTTAACTGCTGGTGACACTGACTCGGATTGTGAATAAGAAGAAAGATTTGCTAGCTCACAATTTAAGTTAAGGCCCAATTCCAGTTAGTTCAGAGGGCTGAGTTAAGGAACACATTGCCAAAAGGCAGAACTGCAGGAAATTTGAAGATTGTAATTTGTTTATGTCTGTGTTATCTCTGTGATGCAAGGGGCTATCAGATTTTTTTTTCTTTTTTTTGGCTTCATTCGGCTCCTATCGGTCTCACTTGGCCATTGAAAGGTTTTCTCAGCTTTTCTCTGAGAAAAACGACTAGAGACCTGTGCTTTACTTCTTTTTGATGATGTCGGACCTGGTCTGACATGGGACAGCAAAAGGTTAAGCAGCTGAATATGGAAGCAACCAACTTGTTCTTAAAGTGGCGCCCGACAATTGGATTTGGCATCCGAAATTTTTGGCCTAGTAGCCATTGGCTCCTCAGGCAAAAAGTTTGTCTGGAGCCCTGTATTGTTATTTGCAATTAACTTTTTTTTTTCTTAAGAGTGTGGCACAGGGACTTACCACTTAAGGAACTCCAAGTCATTAATTAGGACTTCAAATCACATCTTCATTAAACTTAGAAGACCGCACTTTCAAGTGATCATGCAGAATAATTGCTTAATAAAGATTTCCCAAGCCTCTCTAATTTACAGTTAAACAACTGTCCCAGAAAAAGTGTTACATCTCATTAACCCAGTTTTTACTTAAGGTCAGGGCTACTTAAAATATAATTTGAAAAAATATAAATAACAGATTTCCACCTAATTTCCGAACTGTAGCAGTATTTTAGATGTTCGGTGGTCCAAAAATGAATCAGTGATTAAAAGAAGATTCC
>NC_054542.1:9105972-9160972 GCF_017654505.1 Polyodon spathula
TCATATGGGAGATACTGAAATTGAAGAAGGAATCTATGAAAAAGCCCTAGGAGTTTTTGTTGACTCAGAAATGTCTTCATCTAGACAATGTGGAGAAGCTACAAAAAAGGCCAACAAGATGCTTGGATATATTGTGAAAAGCGTTGAATTGAAATCAACGGAAGTAATGTTAAAACTGTACAATGCATTACCAAGACCTCATCTAGAATATTGTGTTCAATTGTGATCACCTCGCCACTAAACCTCTGCTGTAGAAAGAGTGCAAAGAACAGCAACCAGAATTATTATTCTGAGTTTAAAAGGCATGCCATATGCAGACAGGCTAAAATAATTGAATATACTCAGTCTTGAACAAAGAAAACTAAGCAGCGACCGAATTCAAGCACTCAAAAGGTATTGACAATGTTGACCCAAGGGACTTTTTAGACCTGAAAAAAGAAACAAGGACCAGAGGTCACAAATGGAGATTAGACAAAGGGGCATTCAGAACGGAAAATAGGGGGCACTTTTTAACACAGAGAATCGTGAGGGTCTGGAACTAACTCCCCAGTAATGTTGTTGAAGCTGACACCCTGGGATCCTTCAAGAAGCTGCTTGATGAGATTCTGGGATTAATAAGCTACTAACAACCAAACAAGCAAGATTGGCCGAATGGCCTCCTCTTGTTTGTAAACTTTCTTATGTTCCTGCAGCTTTCACTCTGTCTTCACCCTACTCTCATGCTGTCTTCACACGACATTCTTATTGTGGTCAATAAGGGAACTGCAGCATTACAGACAGCAACATGTGTTGAACAGATTTAAACACAGAGCACGAGAACGGAGGGCCGTCTGATAAAGCGGAGAGGGTAGAGTTGTTTAACAATAACTCATTTTTGTTTCATTATGTGCACAATCCATTTCTGCCCCCCCACCCCACCCATAGGTTCAGATTCCGTTTCAATATACAGTATTACTGGCTTGTAAGGTATATATTACTTCCTTTTCTTTCTTAGTTTGGTCAAAACAAATAAATAACTACATAAATAAAAATAAATCCAGCCAACAGTCAGTGTAAGTCTGATCTTTCCAGATCGCTATGCAATATTCTGATTAATTCTGCATTCTAAAGAAATAGAGAAGATAAGAAAGACATCGGCCACATTCAATTTTTAGCTTTGCTGCGATGTTTGATTTCTTTTGTTTTCTAGTGACACTGCTAAATTTTCCCTCTAACACATTGAAAAAGAAACAGGCTACCTAATTTAATAATTTTGCAACGTTGCCTTTTGGCAATCACTTTTTTTTTTTTTTTTTTTTTTTTTTTTTAGATTTAAAGTAGTAGAAATTTAAAACTAGATAAGCAAGGTATCTAAAATAAATCTGTTTGGTCTTTTTTTATTATTTCTTACCAAGTTTCAATAAGAAATTACTTATTTGGTGGACCAATCAGTAGTTTTTTTATTACGCTAACTTACATGCAGTAGAAATGAAATTGAAACGTTTGTTGTCTGGTTTAATGTATTGTGACATTGTCTATCACTGTGACGTTTGGGTGCATCAAAATCAATAGCGGACTGGTACATTTCTTTTAAAAACAAAACAAGCCTAGCTCCACTGGGACCTACCTACACCTTCCTTTTACCCTAAACTATTATCAGGGAGGGCTGAGCACTGTTACCCTGTAAATAACCGATAGTCAGTTTACCAAACAATACCTTTTCTTTCTTTGTACTGGCAAATCATCACCATCAAAAACTCTTGCTGCCACTGTCTGCTACCTGCTTTAATGCAGAATTAATTAGCACCCCCAGCTGCACCTGATAATTGTTTGGCAACTGGCGACCATTCTAGCTCCCCCTTGCCTATGAGCCCAGATGCCTGCCAGCCGACGCTCACCAGGGTCTTAATGCCCTAGAATTACCATGAAGTCTGTAGACACCATGCTAGTATATTGATCTAAAGTTATACTATGTTTAAAAAAACAGCATTGTTTTAGAAAACAAAACAAAACAAAAAAATGACAAAAAAACAACTTAAAATTGTTAGTTGTTTTTAAAATCTGAACTGCCACACAAACATTGTTTTGCACATCAATTAACGTACTGTGCAAGAAATGAACACACAGACAACCCTCTGGAGCTTTAATAATTGTAATGTGTTTGTTTGCATTGCTGGGGTATAACTGTCTGTGTGTTTATCAAACTGCAGCTACGCCAGCCTTTTACATTAGTAGGGTTATTCAAACTACAACTGCCGTATTACTGTAAGCTTGTGCATTTTAACTACATTGATAATTGTATTAGACAAACTTTTTTCTTTCTACAAGTTAACTGCTTAGTTAGGCCCCCTTACATGTAATCATCTAATGTATTCATTGATCTTATTTGTCACTGATTTTATAACTGCTCTTATCTGTAATGTGATATTATGTAATGTGATACTCTGTACTGTAATATTTTATAATGTGATATTTTATAAGGTGGTATTTTGTACTGTGATATTTTGTAACAATTGTAAATTGCCCTGGAAAAGAACTTCTGCTAATAAATAAAATAAACAATAAATAACTGGGATTGTATTGTGCCAAGGATAGTTGGTTAAATGATTTATGGTGTGATGTCTTCTGTGTGAAATACTTTTTAAACTTAACAACAGTGAACAACCCTATTGTATCTGTGAAAATAACAAAAATTACTTATTTTGTAACATGCATTACTATGTTAATTAAACTTGTAGACTTCTAAGATACATTTCTTTCTGTAATATTAAGAAAACTAGGTTGTTTATTGATTTTGAACTGGAGCATACAATATGTTTCATACAGTACACTGCACATATTGTATTTAAAGCATACATATTGTACAGTGTGTGCCTCACTCAGTCGCCAGGGGCATTATTATAAGGCCAAATAAAAAACAAAATGTATGTGGTTCTGTTTATGCTGGGTGAAAAAAAAATACAAGGGTAGGTAGATAAAATCTTTATTTGTATTTTTTTATTATTTCCTCAATAAGCAGTGTGAGCTTAGTAAGTGTCAAGTGATAGTTTCCAGTACATTGCTAATAGGTACTTTCATTAGTTCATTCTCCCACCATCTCCACCTCACAGCTGATCTTCATTAATAAACTTTCTGCCTGCCTTGTTTTATGCTATAGGCAGGTAGCTCGAAGGACTGAAACCACTGGGACTAAAATATAGCAGCATCATTGTGCTGCTGCACTTAATGACTGATTAAATTAATTTCTACACTGTGAACTATTTTTGCCATAAAACGCCATAAGAACGAACACAGATGACATTCTCCTATTAAAAATAACACATCTGCAATAATTTTAATCTTGATGGAATGCAGAAAATAACGTAAAACAGATGCGGCAATGAATTAACAAAGTTAAATGAAACAAAATCAGAGTTTAGCTTTAAAACTCCAACATAAGTTGAGGTTTTTTCAAATTTTAACATATTAAACTGCATGAATTTCACTTTGCATGTCAGACTGTTATTAACCCGCTTATTAATATTATCACAGTACTTGTGTTTAGATACTAAATAACTTTCATTTAAAGAGTGCATCCTTGTTTATCTTATACAAACATGTTTTGCAATAATGTATTTGCAAGTAGCATTAATCTCTCAAATCTATGTCATATTTCAATTTTGACAAATGAAAAATGTTGGATTAGCCAGGTCAAAGTGAACTAGTATTCATATACTGTAAAACATTGCAAATCCGAACATCAATAAATTGATGCACCACGTGATTTCCCAGCACAGTACTTGGCGCTGCAGAACACTGCCTGCCGAGCTATATTAAACCATTCTACAAAACACGTCTGTTGCAGACAGAATATTTTATTGCTGGTATTTAATAGATTGTTTCTGTTTTCGAAGACACTGCTCCCCAGGCGTTTGAATTGCGATGTTTTACTGTGTTCTATATTTAATATGCATCATTGTAAATAGCTCCAGCATTTAATGTCAGCCTTGTGGGATAAGCCATTACAAAGAAACCTTTAAGAATAATGTCTACATAAAGGCGCGTTAGCAATAGGAGTGACTTTCTGAATATTTGCTCAGTGATTTAAATTCCTGCAAAGGGTGAAAGTGCTATTGTAATGATATTTCTGTAAGTTGCAGTAGTTGGACGTGTAAAAAAGTAGCTGACAGCAGTTATATGGGCGTTAAAATCGTGATAGAATCATTGGATTGTTAGGGAACTTGCAAATAAATTACCTGCTTCAAAAATCAGTTAGTTGGATGGGAAAATGTTTACTTGCATGTAAAAATTCTATTATGTGAAGATTGTAACTAAGTTTTAGGTTACCAATAATCAGTATAATAAATAGAATTAATAGTAGAAGATGCTGAACTGGAAAATGCCGTCAATCTCTCCGTTAGGTAGATTTTCTATCAAAGGTTCCCAGGAAAGAAGAAAGAAAAGGAGAGACTCACTCTCTAAACTAGGAGGGCTATCCTTGCCTGCTCTTGAAAAATATTATTTGGCTGCAAGGCTATATTTGGTGCAATACTTGATTTTCAAAAATTTTAATGCTGGATGTACCCACGTGAAAACATTTGGAAAATCTGAATATTCACTCCTAACTAGCATTTCAAATAAAAAATAAATAAAAAAAACAGCAATTTTACACACACTAAAATGAATGGCATAATGTTTAGGATTGGACAATGATCATTTAAAACTGGAGGATCTTTCGTCCACAATATAGCCTAAACACTAATAGGATACATCCAATCCAATGATTGTTGCATGCTAAGCTGTAAAAAAAAAAATCAAAATCAAAAAGACCATGAAACTGCAGGGCACATATAAAAACCTGACAATATTAGCCTAACACGTGCCCTTTTTACATACACTATAGTATCCCCGTTCTTTTACAATAAAAAATATAAAGACCATACAGACATCACAGATCACAGAAATAAGAAACAAGCAATAAAATGCATACAATAAAAAAAAGGCATTAAAATCAGACAAAATAGCAGGTCACAAATAAAAAAAAGTTAAGGCAACAAAATGTATGCGATAAAATAAAGAACGGAAGGCTTTATATCATAGCCTAGAAAAAACAGGTGTATGGTGAATTTTTTACACCGATACGATAGTAAACAATTTCACAATTACTTTCAGCAAATCGAGAGATCTTGCCAGGTACATAGGATCATGAAGGAGGCAGAGCCTGCTATGTGCTGTTTTTCATAGAGTTGTCAGATAGTGTTTAGTTTGTCAGTTTTGAAAGGAAAAAAAAACAAAACAAGGCTAGCTGTTGTACTTAGTTTACTTTAGAAATGTTATGTGATAACATTATTTTAAAAAACTAAAACGCTACCCCTTTTTAAAAAGCAGTTGCCACATCATAAGAACATAAAGAACATAAGAAAGTTTACAAACGAGAGGAGGCCATTCGGCCCATCTTGCTCGTTTGGTTGTTAGTAGCTTATTGATCCCAAAATCTCATCAAGCAGCTTCTTGAAGGATCCCAGGGTGTCAGCTTCAACAACATTACTGGGGAGTTGATTCCAGACCCTCACAATTCTCTGTGTAAAAAAGTGTCTCCTATTTTCTGTTCTGAATGCCCCTTTTTCTAAACTCCATTTGTGACCCCTGGTCCTTGTTTCTTTTTTCAGGCTGAAAAAGTCCCTTGGGTCGACACTGTCAATACCTTTTAGAATTTTGAATGCTTGAATTAGGTCGCCACGTAGTCTTCTTTGTTCAAGACTGAACAGATTCAATTCTTTTAGCCTGTCTGCATATGACATGCCTTTTAAGCCCGGAATAATTCTGGTTGCTCTTCTTTGCACTCTTTCTAGAGCAGCAATATCTTTTTTATAGCGAGGTGACCAGAACTGCACACAATATTCAAGATGAGGTCTTACTAGTGCATTGTACAGTTTTAACATTACTTCCCTTGATTTAAATTCAACACTTTTCACAATGTATCCGAGTATCTTGTTAGCCTTTTTTATAGCTTCCCCACATTGCCTAGATGAAGACATTTCTGAGTCAACAAAAACTCCTAGGTCTTTTTCATAGATTCCTTCTCCAATTTCAATATCTCCCATATGATATTTATAATGTACATTTTTATTTCCTGCGTGCAGTACCTTACACTTTTCTCTATTAAATGTCATTTGCCATGTGTCTGCCCAGTTCTGAATCTTGTCTAGATCATTTTGAATGACCTTTGCTGCTGCAACAGTGTTTGCCACTCCTCCTACTTTTGTGTCGTCTGCAAATTTAACAAGTTTGCTTACTATACCAGAATCTAAATCATTAATGTAGATTAGGAATAGCAGAGGACCTAATACTGATCCCTGTGGTACACCACTGGTTACCACACTCCATTCTGAGGTTTTTTCAGTTCCCGATGCCGCTTGTCAATTTCAGTACTGTTTAGCCAGGGAGCACACGCAGACACAGTACAAGGAAAACGTACGTCCGCAACATTAAACGATAACGTATTGGCGAGAAATAAAAACAGGCTGCTAGTCAAGATAAATAACAATGAAGATGGAGTGTGAAAAACAGCGTTTCACCCCAGAGTGCTGCTCAGACACCAACATTTTATATGAGCTGAATATCTTGTTTGCTACGCAGCTTCTGGTAAATCGCATGAGCGAAAACGTGGCTGCACACAGTGATTTAGTTTTTCGGATTGATAGCAAAGCGTTTAGCTCGTTATCAGCAAAAAATATTTAGGGGCTGGTGGAAAAAATAGGGTCGGTCGGGTAACCTGAACCACACACACTTTTTTATTCGGCCCAAGCATTGGTTCCTACAGCACTTGTACAGAAGATATTTTGAGAACAACGTTAACAAACCAAATACCAGCAAAGCTACTTCGTACTGTAGATCGAAGCTTAAATTTGCTGCCCGTTTTGTAGTATTTCAAGTTAATTAAAAAAGTTTCCAAATACAACACACCAAGACAATGCATATTAAAGCGCTAAACAAGTCTCCAACTTTTTTCTTCACAAAACTCACATTTCCGATTAGATTGCTAATGATGATCATTGTGTCTACGAAGGGGGATGAAACACTTGGATAATTGTGGCTGAATACTGTTGAAAGGGTCAGAAGAATGTCTGACTGCATTACAGACCAACTTTGAGGATTTCTGATCACAGACTTCACATATTGTATTGATTCCACTGCTTTAAAAAGTAGAAAAAAAACAAACAGCTCAATGCATTTCACCCAGAGAGAAAATCAATTCAAACAAAGACTGGGAAGTTTTCTGATGATGGCAAGTACTGTAGTCGAGATGTAGCTAGTGTAGATGGATGGTTAAACAAACACACACAGGTCAGACTTAAAAGTAAAATTCAAATCCACGTAGGGCTGTGTTCGAAGGTTCGTTCACTAGCCAGGAATTCAGAGGTAGTTTTAAACATTCGAAGGTTTGTCAGGTGGCGTTCAAACTGTGTTTTTTTCTCTGTCAACAGAAACTGTCTGACAATGTTTGAATACTATAAAGCACACAAGAAATGTCACTTGCATACAAACACTGGATCTTTTGGATTTGTATAATGCATACTATGTAAATAAAAGTTGTTCACTGTCAATCCACTGCCAAATCATTATACATAGCAAATCTATATGGCACCACTACCATGTATGGAGCAGGGTATAGTTTCCAAAGCACTTATTATGCAAATCAGCATCATCGAAGGTCCAAACCTTCCTTTGGTAATGTGTTACGAGCCTTCAAAAGGTCAAAATGTACCCTTCGTTGCAGCCCTAAATGCATGAACGTAAGGTGCTGTTATAATCATGTTCCTTCAGCATACAGAAAATGCTAATTTTATATCAAACTCTGATTGCAAAAGCATGTACTTGTTCAAAAACAAAAACAAAAAAACTAAAACAAAACAAAAAAAACACAACTGAAATGTATACAATGAACAATGAAGACTGTTCAGAGATGCAGAAAGGGGTGTCAGCCAGCTTATCTACAGTTTTGGTTGACTACAACACATGTTAACAATGTATCTAAGTGCATTCAGTTAAGTATTTTAACTAGCAATAACAAACTTTGACCTTCAGGAAATGTAGCTATTTATTTCAAACACACTGTAGCATAACTAGCCTGCAACACTGTAGTCGAGATGTAGCTAGTGTAGATGGATGGTTAAATAAAGACACACAGGTCAGACTTAAAAGTAAAATTCAAATTCATGTAGTGCACTGAAAATGTCTTCAAGAATACTCATGTGCCCCTGAGTCAGCAGTGGCTGTCTTCCCACTGTAGCTACCCTACGATTCTGAAAGACTCTAGACATATTACTGTATTGTATACCACATACTACGCAAGAATAAAATGCATTTGAAAGCTGTGTGTCCCTCAGTCATGCTAAGATCTATATTGAAATAAGATTCCTGTGCACGCTGCTTTATCAGACACCACACACTAAAGCCAGCATTGTCAAAAGTAGTTGCAGCCACAAAAGCTTTCCTCCTCCCAGAAGCTTTCTGGCTTCTTTTTTATTGTAGCTATGAAACAGCCATCCTCCTGCTACTATTGTAAACAAGTTTGCTTTCATTTTTCCAGTAATAAAGTGCTGTAAACTGGACAGTGCTGGCACTTAGGCAGTTTGGCTGATCTAGCCTACAGTATTTACACACGTCTATGGTAGGCAAAAAAGCTTAACATAGGCTATATTTGAGACATAGAATATTTGAATAACTGCAATAAATTAATGTAAAGCTATATAAGAGGACACTAACCCGGCATAACACGAATCGCTTCCAAATATTAATTTCATTTGATACTTTGTTTTTAAAAAAATGATATCAAGTCTTCCAGAAAAAGTTGCAGTTAACATATTATGATTGCTACAGTATCAAACTGGTACTTGAATAAAGCCCAGTGTGGTGCAGCTTTCTGTCAATTAAAAGGCATTTGAACACAATCACGTCTCTTGCACACATTATATTGCTAGTGCTACATTATGACGAAACTAAATTCCAAAGGGCATAGGACTAGTAAATGATCTCACATCATAGTTACTGCAAAAACGTTAACATGGAATTCCCTCTGGGAACATTGCTATTTCTGTGTATAAATACACTTCCTATCAGCTGAAAAATTCATGAAGACAATACAGTCATATCTTGTGTGTCTACTGACAAATAACTTGGCTGCTACAGTAGGTGGACATACTGTAGCATCAAAGACCTTACAGCTAGCTGGCTTTAAAAGAGTAAGTAGCGGGGTTCTGAAACATAGCATTATACCGCACACTCCCACGCGTTGCTACAGCTGTTTAAATAACCTACCTGTAATTTATCTTTTCATTGTTAACATCCTGACAACTTGTTACACTTGCAAGTTTAAAATCTGCAAAGGTCTTTTTAACATGTCAGTTCCAGTGCACTCGGGTTTGAGATCAGGGGTGTGTCCTCTGATCACTGCCGGAAGAGCTATTAGAAAAAACAAATCTGGCTTTTGTGTTCAGTATGACATCATGGGTCGTTACTGCTGTCTTATTGGTTTGGCATCACGGGCAACAATCTTTACACTATCAGCTACAATAAGACTTTTACTTAAGAATAAGTAAATAAGAATTTTACTAAAATACAGCTTGTTTTGCTGAGCTTTGTTCTGTTGCATTTGGTTTGATAAAATCATAGCTGCCAGCACAGCCTGTTCCTGACCTCTTCCAAGAGGTAGTGACACCGTCCGTCTGTGAGGAGGAGCAGCAGTGCACCGAAAATGTCTCCAAGAATACTGCATAAAGTAAAAGATCCTCTACTGTTCAGATTCACTAATTTGATCTTTTAAATGCAGTACATTTCAGCACTTGTGCAGAGATGCAGTAATGTACATCAAGTCAAAAGCTAATATACAGGCTTGCTACTTTACAATTTTAATCTGTAAAGCTTGTTAAACGTCAAATTCACAAAAAATATGAGTCCGACCTGAAATAAACTTACTTAGGATAAACGTCAGTAAAACCACTTGATATTTATGTTCTTACCAAAAATAATACTTTAGAAATCATCTGTAGTCTGTTCCATCTCTAACGGATAGGGGGCGCTGTCCGTCATCTTAGTGGTCCCTTAGTAGCTACTGTAGCTTCACTGTCAGTCATTTCATCCTTTTCTGACAGATCTCGTTGACAAACAGCACTAGAATGCTCTCTGGCAGTTACTACTTTGATTTGAAAATGGGGCACAAGAGGAAAACTCTTAATGAGTATTGTGCACAATACCCTCACCGACAGCTGAAGTCTCCACGGCAGGACGAAACAGGCCCGTCTGCCTTGTCTTCCAGTGACTGGGTCCAGCTGTGCCAAAGCAGGAGAGGGGCGGAGCTTAGACTCCAAATAGTTAGTTCTGTTCAATTAGCTGTGCATATTATTTATCCTCGGAAATGTGTTACATTTATATAATACTCTAATATGCTGCGCTTTCTATGGTTTATTTTTCTCAATGGCATAAAAACTATTTTTTTAAAAGTCGATTTCACCCATTCTCTGGTTAAATTGAAAAAAATGTTAAATTCTTTAGAAAATAAACATTGACATTAAAATGGTCGATTTTGCAAAAAAATATATAAAAACTTGAATAGCAGCATGTCTATTAATATGTAATCATGTTGGCTATTGTGCCACAGTGTACAGAACCATATTCTGGCAATGGTTACCCATGGTGAATCAGGGTAAATCATGTCAATATTGTACTGTTAACATGGCATACTGTAAACATGATACAAATGTCTAGGATTCACTTAAGGTGTTCCATTCCCCCATCCCGACCCTTGTTTAATATTACCATTTTAGAATGCACTATTTCACACCAGATCAGTAACTTTAAGAGTGCTGAACTGTTTATGTTCTAGACCAGGGGTCAGGGCATCAAGTTAGGTCACGAAGGGCAAGGCAACGTTGCCTTCGTTGGGCGTGAAGATTCAGGGGCACCAAGGCAGTTCTAGGGGGGGAGAAAGTCAAAAAATAAATCCAAGCCAAGGGCACCAAGGCGATTTCATACTCATTCATAAAACAACAAAAAAGAAATAGAGAGCCTCTCATGTTGATGAAATTAACTCAAACAAACACAAAATCAATGTTTTCTGAGTGATTCACACACTAATTGTTACTAATATAAAGGTCAATTTTCCATTGTAAAAATTAAATTTAAAAACAACAAACATTTTACAATGAAAAAATACAAGGGCAAATTTTGGTTATAAATACAAAAAAAAAATAAACTCAGTCACATACCACTGACTAATATATAGATTAGATTTAGAGGCTTAGACACCTTTAGTGATACAACAGCAATGGAGATATCAGTGCTCTGCATCACAATGATTGAAAATGTACAGCTGGAGTGTAATGGTATAATGTTAGATGTTTGCGCAACAGTTTGAATAGCTGTTAGTACAAACAAAGCGACTTTGGGGAAAAAAAAAAAAAAAATATAGTTTCACAATGGAGAGTTCTGCATCACAATGAAATGGATGTACAGTTAGATGTTTACATTTGAGAGGATTTAAATTTACAGTTTAGTTTTGTGTTTGGTGCATTGCTGGACACTCGATTCAGGAAAAAAAGCAAACACATTCTAACCACTTTTGTGGAAGCACATGTTTTACTTGTTAAAGCAGAATTACGTAAGGTAGTGAGAACGTATTACACAAAAATTTATGAAAAAAGAAATCGATGCGCTTCAAGATTGTTTTGTTCACCATTATGTTATCTCTCTTACACATATCATAACACAGGGAGTTACTACTTGAACCATGTCATAGCTACTTATTCATTTTTTTTCGTTTTTTTTTTTTTTGGTGTACGAATTTGAGCAAAACTAATAATGACTTACCTATTGTGTGTTCATTTATAGCACTGGTCTTTTTGGGGGGAATAATACCAAATTACAAAACAGCAACAGTCATTGTAATGTCTAAATAAATAAGCAATTTATACACTGAAGACATAAAATGAGTCACAATGTGTTTGCACCACTGCATTTTAAGTAATGCAATTTTTAGGCCATTCTCTCACAATTAAATTTAACTCTGTGTAATCTCTGTGTAATTTCTGCAGTATTTGACGGGCCAGATGATGCTGAGCTAGTTTGTACAGTAGGACCTGAAATGTAACACACATTTGCCGACCATCTGACAGAAGTCATTTTTAATAGGCACGCCACCAGTTGTATTTTTTTTCCTTGGCTGTTTACCTTGAGTTTATTGATATGAATAAATAATTAATGGGAATGTAACCTTCCTGTTGTCTGTGCAACAATCAGAAACAAGATGTTCCATCACAATGTCTGCAATGTGCTGGACTGAAAAACTAAATAAACAAGGATTCCAAGAACAATTATTCATGGTGCAAGTATGCACCATGAAAAAGCGTATCGACATGCAGTAAACTACATGAAGTTTGTTTTAAAAAATGTCATGATGCAGGGCTCGCAAAATTTTTGTAATGGTACTTGCCCTTCGGGCAGTCCATTGCAGAAATTTGGTTGTCCAAAAAAAATGTCAAGTTGCCCATAACTGACCTATGGACTGTGATTTGTACAAAGTACACTGTACTCAATACAGGTACAGTATCTCAGGGTTCATCTACTTTTTCAACATCAAAATTCCATACTTTTTTCCAGATTTCCATTTGTTTTTCCCAGCCTTGTGTTTTAGTTTAGTTTCTGCTAGTATTTTGATAGTTATCCACATAGACGGGCCGCCGCAGAGCATTATAGCGTTTTGATCCAGAGCAGAAGTTGCTCCTGGTTTTCTAAAAGCATTCATCAGAATCTGGAGGTGCACATCTAGCAAGAGACAATGCAGGTATGCAAAAGAGAAGATGTCCAATATTTGAGAACTACATTGCATTATTTACAAAAATAATATACAAAGTTGTATACTGCAAGTGTACTTGTGTCAAAATAGAATAGTATAATGGTACCAACAGTAAGCTAAAACTAGACAATTTGGCACAAGCATACTTGCAGTATATTACTTTTTTTGTAAGGGATGTAATTGTATTCTGATCCAATCTTCTTTATACGCTCTTAAATGTTGAACACTATGGGTGGTGAAAAATAACATTATATATTAAAATGTGCAAGTGTCGTCTATGAAGCATATAAGTCAAATACTTAATACAGTACACCCTCGCTATAACAACCCTGTTTGGGTCCAAAGCCTTTTGTTCGCTGTAGTAAAAGGACAATCCAAAACAAACAATAGAAGATGCTGGAGTAAGTTAAGGAAGTGACCTTGGATAATGGCATTAGCTAAATTATTAATATTAGTACGGTTTTATTCTTTAATTTTCTTTAATACAGTATTTGTCACTACTAGCACTAATAATAATAATAATAATAATAATAATAATAATAATAATAATAATAATATCAATGAGATAGTGAATAAATGTAGTATTACAAGTACAGAACCCAATTTGTGGCATGCTGCACCCAGTACTCTGGCTATATCCTATTCACTGAAGAACACAGTACAAAAAAAAAAAAAAAAAAAATGCATCAAAGTTTCAGTTTTGTTTCAATTGGAAATGTTAATTGAAATCTTGGTTCCTGTGTCAAAGTGCCCCGCCCCTGGGCTATTTATTTGTGTTGAATGTTACGTGTAGTGTGTTAATGTTGGTGTATAGTCATTGGTACACAGGATATAAATGGGTCTGTGTAACACAAGTGTTTAAAATGTATATAAGAAAATGTGAATCTTGGTGAGCAGAGTACTGTAGGTTGTAATTCCAGTCTGTAACTTCATTTAAAAAGTCATAGCCTTTAATATCGAAGTATATACTTTGGCTGTCGTTTTGTCTATTTACCCTTGGTGCAGACAGTCATGTGACACCACTGCACTGACTAGATAGGATTGCTTGAGTTGTGAGGGGTGTTACACGGGGCAATCCTTGCAGGATTTGGTCACAAGCAATGTGTACATCCACATCACCCTGGAAATCACTCAAGCATTACCAATGAAAAACATTGATCCCTCTAAACGTGTTTTACTGGGATGATCTGTGAGCGCAATCTCAATTCACAAACCGCAGAACGTTGTCTTGTCCCTCGGGCAAGAAGCCAAAAAAAAAAACACGTTGTCCGACAGGTTTTTTTGGTTGTCCCAGAACGTCAGGCAGCGATTTTGCGAGCCCTGTGATGGCAAGTGTTTTAATTGTCAAAATTACCGCATAAGATTCTGACCTACATTTAAAGTGGTACATTGCAACATACAGCATGTCAAGGTAAAAGTTCATCTAATTGGGACAAGTATTTCTGGAAATTTAGCCATCATTAGTCCAACTAATCACACAACAGAACTAAATGTAAAATAAACATGGTATAGATTCTGATATTCTCAACGTGTGTTGGCCCACTGATAATCACTGAATTAGTTTCACAGAGCTTACTGTTTTTATAAAGCTTTCTTCTGGGGGCATAAGAGGACCGTAAACGCTACATATTAATTCCATCAAAAAATGGAGAGGTTAAAAGTAGAGGTTCTTTTCCACTACAGATGTCACTTATTACCAAGCCTAATTTTAGAGAAAAGTTGTAAAGCTGTGAAACATGCTGACACCATACATTTTTGCTCCTAAAACTAACCCTTGTTAGGATAAGAGCCCATTATATTTCTAAATTGGAATGCACAGCAGAAGTCATTACTGCCTGAATGAGAATACAAATTTCTAAAACTATCCCATGCATTAAAGCCTTTCATCTTAATCACGTCACAGTTTGTACGTCTTTATATTTAAATTGCAACACCAAATATCTTCAATTTAATTATTACTAAAAGACTTGGCCTCAATGTCAAAAACAAGAAAACATCTACACTCAGTGTTCTAGATCCAAATTTCTCTCATATGTTGTATAACTTCAATTAAACGCCTCTGGAGTTTATTTACAATATTTGCGAGCAGACCCATCGTGTATTGGAGACAATTATTTGACACCGGCGTTTATATTAGATCACTAGCTTCACATGCTCCATTGTTAACACAACAAAACATGTTAAAATACACGAAGAGGTTTGTATGTAGCCTACTTTCAGCACACTCAATTCTCAAAACTTAATAACGTAATAACTGCATTAAACAAATATGCATTACATGTAGGCCTACCTTAAATTACGTTTTCTGTCATTATTTATGAATCCTGAGTCACTTTCATTGCTGTCACTACGATGCAGATGTCACTAGCAGTTCATTACGCTCAAGCAGTTCTACATTTAAATAGTATTGAAAATAGTCATGAAACCAACAAAAATCAACAGAAGCAAAAAAGCCCCGGATTGATCTCCATAAAAAATGTTCATGAAAAAAAAGAACTCCCTTCTACTGTGCTAGATGTTTAAAAATGCATGAACAGTCATCTTAAATTCACCTCCATACCCTTTAGCCATGAAACCATTGCTCAGAGTTGTATTCATTTATACTCATGCCAATACAGTAAATGCATTAACCCCAATGCACTCACTACAAAATATGTTATTTCATTAAAAGAAATACAAAATAAAGTATGTGCTACTGTAGGTTTAGTTATCTTGGTAACCTTCAGCAGGTTGTGAAAACAACAGGGATTGTGCTTTTACAAGACACATATTTAAAAAAGACGTCCTTATCTGCAGTCAGTTGTCCTGAAAAGGAAGGTTAGTTTTCCCAACCATGGTTGTCCTGAACAAGGACGCTAAATTGTGAAAGATCCTTCTATAGTACAACATCAGAAAACCCAGGCATACAATTCAACTTTAAGCAATTAGTTTGATCAATTATTTTTTTATAAGACTAAATAAGGTGGTGCTACTGTGTGCAAGCCACTATCATGACTCTCCTCTCTTAAAATGATAAAAATACACTTAGGCCTAATCTTGGATGTTTACAGAACAGCCGGACACAGTATAAGGCACGTCTGATCCTTTTAATGGGTGTTGCCTGTCAGTTTGTTTGCTTCCTTGTACTGTAAATAACTCACTCTTTTCACATAGAAACTGAAAAGTAGCATAAATAAATACATATTATCAATTATTTCATCACAACAACAACAACATTTGTGGTTCTCCAGTGACTGTAGTCAACACCTTAACTTCATTCTCCTAACAGTATTTATTTCAGACACATGGTAGGTGGATAGATTCCCATGGGATACAAAAGATCCATTGTCACAGAACTCTGCATCCTTGAACATCCTTGAATTTCACAATTATGGTATTGTATAGCAAATAGAAAAATACAGTACTAATGAAAAAAAGAGACAGACCGCTGGGAAGGGAGTGAAAATACTTTGAATGATTTACTAGTCTCTGAAAGCATTCTGAGAAATTAGGTCTCAGAACAAAGATGAATGTGAGATGAAGGTGAATCCTCCTGACAGGTTTTTAATCACTGTTATGCTTAACACCAGCAATATTATATCCACCAGACAACTAGAGGTTACAGTACTACATTTACTATGCATGGGACTGCAACCTTTTGTGATTTGCGAAGTCAATCCAATCAATGTTTTAGGGGATGATGACAAGCAGCCTATGGCATATTAATGGATTATTATCTGACGGAGCTACAGTAGGGCTACTGATTTTCTACGATTGCGAAATCACAGATGGAATCGTGGACTTAGGAATTGGGAACGGAATTGACATTTTGGAAATGGAATTCTGCTTTGCAATTGAACCTTAAAAAAAAAAAAAAAAACGACTTTTACCGCTGTTACTCTCCTATAAAAAATAATGGATTGCTTTGAAAACTACACTACCCAGAAGTCCAGCAATGACACTTGCATAAAACATTTTTGTACGTTATTAGGATCATTGGATAACAAGAAAACAGGTGGTTTTGTGGGCATTACACTGATGGACTGCCTGTCTCTGCTGCAGCACTGCCTGTGTGATGTGTGAGTCGAGTTGTTTAAAAACGCAACTAGCTATTTTGTGAGTTCTATTCTGTGGAATAATTTTGGAGTTGTATGAAAAGTGAAAAGTACCTGGAAAAAAAAAAGTCAACCCTCACCCGATTAAAAAAAAACTTAATTGAATTTATATATTAATTTATTTAGCTATTAAATTGCAAATCTGTTACTCAGTCACCCACTCAACACAAGAAAACGACACGGTGGTTGAGGTGAAACCTCTACTTTTATAACATTTCTAATATATCATTAACTCCTTAATAACACTACATACTCGGAGTGAAAATCGTAGAACAATAAATACTTATTTATTTTATCAACTGAACGCAAAGCCAATGTGTTTATTGTGCAATGAATGTGTGTGAGTAGTTAACGAATACAATATGAAAAGGCATTTTGAAACCAAACAAGGATATTTTGGAAATACGTATCCAGAGGGCACAGTAGTTAGAAGCTCAAAAGTAGAAGAGCTGATCTCTTCTCAACAGTTACACTATTAACATGTCACATACATTTTAAAATGTTTGTAATGATACTCTTAAATTCTCACATTGTTCTCTTATTAAAGTACTATTAATATAGTAAAATGTGTAAGTCTTGTTTAATATATGACCATTATGTAATATTTATTATTGCTTAAAAATGTGCAGAGTAAGGGCCCTTTCACACCTAGTTCATTAGGAGAGGATAATTCGCACTTGAGTTCAGTTGACACCTAAGTTCGGTTCGTTATGGCAGGTGTGAAACGTCCAAACGCATCAGAGTGTGCACCAAACAAGTGGACTAGGACTCACTTAAATAGGTGGTCTCAGCCTGACAGAGGGAACTGTAATGCGTTTCAACCTCAAAGTCAGACAGTATGAAAGCAATCGCATTACAACCTAAGACACAAACAAAACCGAACAAACTGATGTAATGCATAACTCAGAGTACACCGTAAAAATGTTATTTATGTTCAAATTACATTGTTAATTCTTAATAAATTGGTAAAAATGGAATTTGTCATTTTGAAAAAAAAATTGAAATGCCATTCCCAAGAAAGTAAAATCAGGAGCCATACTAGTTTTCTTCGTGAAAGAAGGCTTTAAACTGGGAAGAAGTCTGTGTGCCTGCTCTGAAGCAATACATGTATACAGTCATGAAAGATGTAAACCATGAAAAAACGTACTTAAACACTCAACAAGAATTAATATTTAAAAATAAGAGCAGGGTTTATGTTCTGGGTTCTCCAAAATTTAAATGGGCATCTACAACAGTCTTTAGCACTTCAAAGCATTTTTTTTAAATGAAGATCATGTCATTTCTATTTGTTGTTTTAAATGAAGACATACCATCTGTTGTCAAGAATAGACACTGTATGTTTTGGAGTACTGCAGTGTCTAGTTTAGAACTCAATGAGCTGCCATTTTATGCAAATACATGCTGGAATGTTATAGCACTAGTTTATTTAATATCCTTAATACTGTAGTATTCCAAGTGTTTTTTTCAACTGTAAGCCTTACAGAAACTGTACTGGATCTAAAGCTAAAAGTGTTTTGTTTGATTTTTTTAAATGAGTGGAATAAAATAAGGAGACCAGTTACAATAACATTTGTGGAACTCTCACCATATTAGTATATGTTTATTTCACAGGGGAATTTCTTTAAGAGGTCAACTGTGTTTCAAAACTTGTCAGATAGCTTTCCTTTCTACTATAGAGCATGGTTGGAGGGACAGAGAACATTTCTAAAAATGTGTTTTACTGTCAACTTCTCAATGTGCCTTGAGAGCAGCACACTCAGTTGTGTTAAATCTTAATTCCTATCCCAAAGCTTCTCCAATGCAATGCTGCTGACAAAGGTCAAGCCATGGAGCTCCCTTTGTTTGTCTTTGGTGATCTTGTGTCTGAGGACTAATCCTGTCAATCACCTTGCTGCTTCTTATCCACTTCCCTGACATGTCTGAGCATGGTTCTGTATTCTAAATTTAAAAAACGAACACAGGGATTCATACTTAGTTCACTTGCAACAAATCACTGACACTAATTGATATAATACAGGGATACACAGATAAGATTACTGGTTAGGTAGAAACATCAAGCCTCTCAAAAGCATGGAGATACACTTTAGGCCTGTCTGTGTTTGGGTACTTCTAAATGTTCTTTTTGCTAAAACTGATCATTCTAGACTTGCATTGTGAAACACATCAATTATTTTTCTGGACAGAATTTACTGTTCAAAATGTTGAACTCATCTACTGGCTGCCCATATACAATCTATTTGCCTTACTTCATCCATTTTTGGTTCACTCAGAGGTTTAGATCAGAAAATGTTTTGTGTGATGCGTTTCCAATCCAAGAAAGGCAATAAAACTAGAAAGATTAGGTGTGGGATTTCTTTTTTTTTACAAGAGGTGTTTTTTTTTCAAAACCCCGTTCCAAGAGTCTGTAAAGACTAGTTTAAAAGTGCAATTGTGATCCCTTTTAGCCACTGTTGAAACACACAATAATGTAAATAAATAAAACAAAGGTGGGACTCTACAAATAAAACCAATCAATACAGGATGTAGCTTTAAAGTATTACAGATAGCACTACACAGTCTTGTTTCTAAACATGATCTGAATCAAGCAAATACTGTATATTATGCATCTAAACACAGTAGCACACAGCTGGGAATGCAAGTGCCAAATTATTTATTTTATTATATTTCTTATAGAGATAAGAAATATGCAAGGCAAAATTCCCTATTAACACACCACATTTAGCAATCCCTTTACCTGTACTCCTATACAAGCCTTCTTGAGACCACTAGAACCATAGCTGGTTCAAATCTCAACAGTCTATAACTCCTGCATCTAAATACATTCTGGTGTACATGATCCAGGAGATACTTAAAAACAAGACGCCACAATCCAAAAAACTGTCCTGATTGGATCGGATACCATTTTTTTTTCATAGCAGAGTACAGTAGCAGCAGGGGGCTGGAGGAGAAATTCAGGGGTCTGTGGGAAAACAGGTTTTGAATGAATACAAATTTAACTTAAAAAGAAATCTTCATATTTCAGTAAAGATTTATATTACTGCTCATCAAGAAAAAGTCCCTTTTGTTCCTGCCAATCTTTCTGGCTGGCTAATGACCATGCCTCTGACTGAGATGTACCTAAGGGAGAAGGCAAGATGACCTAGAAGCCAAAGTTCACATAGGAAGAAACCCCCACAAAAATTTCACATATTCCAAATTAGAAAAAGGTTAAATAAAAATGTATGATTTGCCATTAAATTAATTAGCATTATCTAGTCTGCATTCCACAGAAAATAAGAAATTCCTCTGCAAAACCATCAGTCCCAGATTAGTGTATATCACGCAGTTTCAAACACATAGTATGCAATACTGCCTAATTAATCTCTTTGACCAACAGATATGTATGTGCAAAATACAATGCCTACTGTATAAGGCAAATTACTGTGCAATGCTGAACACCTTAAATGGCTGGGGCATACTGTAACAAGCACTTCCCTGCATTGAAACCTGAGGCACACCATCTCCTGCTCCTAACAGCTGCGTCTCTCTGCAACAACTGTCTCAACAAGGTCTCTGAGCGACCATCAAACCAACATACACCAACAGGTGTCGAAAAAAAGTACAGCAGACAACCTGTCTGCCCTTTTTTTGTGAAGCTAACTTTTTTTTAATTGTCTGAAAGTTTCACCTCAATTCACCAAAAACTGCTAAAATTACTTCAGTTTTCAATTTTCTGACAAAGCTTTCTAGCTACAGTATCATCCTGTGTCTGGAAAACACACACACACACATTTCAAAATACATTATCTACCGTTACTCCCCCCGTCCCCCACAAAAAAATCTAAATGATTTGTGTGGAAGTGCATTAAATTAATAAACACAAAATTAACATATTTGTGAATACCACGCTAATGGGAGCTAATATTAGATGCCATCTCGTGGGAAACGGTGTTTTAATTAAACGATAAGCCCATACTTGTCTACAGCTGCTCACAACACTGAACAATCCCACCCAACCATCAGCATGACTCCAATTAAATACAAGACATTAAATGGTATCGGCGTGGCTCAAATTAGAATCAATTAGCTGATGGTGGGAACAGAAGAGACTCCACAGAGCGAAAAACTTTAGGAGACATTTTATAAAATAAACTACATGCCAGTGCAGGAGACATCCTGGGCAAAGCTTCATCTGGTGAAAATAAACGATCACTTTAAAATGAGAAATGTACTTTGAATATGAGTGGAAATATGCTTAGTGAAATTTGAATGCTATCCGTTTAGCTTTAGGTAGTCTTTTAAGAAGGAGATGTGAAAAATAAATAACTGAAATATTGCAACCAAAACCTGCTGTAGCTCACTGGATGCGAAAGTGCAAACACACGTTGTTCTTTTAACCGTAAAGTTATTACTTTCTTGCGCTCATTCCATTTAATCTTATACACCGGCTTAATCTGATGTGACTCGTTAGAAGAATCAACGCGACTGTTTTCCTTCAGGAGTTTATCGGTGTTCTTTGAACTCTGGTCACGGCACAGGCAGTCGAGTACCAGCATTGTACTCTTTCTTGACGAAACGCGGTTTCCATGGCAGCCGCAGGTCACCCAACCAGCACTACCATACCCATCCATAACATACAACTGAACATGTCACACCTGAAGTCGGGTCTTGTATCAATCACATCAAAACGTACTGTATCTAAACACTAAATCACAATTGCCGATATGGGGCACTGTTTATCATAAACTATATAGTACTAGTCTCGCTATGACTTTTCAGAAGGATGGAGAACACACCATACTTTAGATTCCCCAAACTGCAATGCGTTCATTGTCCATTCCGCATGCTATTAACTTTTTAAAAAACACAGTATAAGACTGAAAAATAATTTCGCAAATTGCAATAAGAATAAGTAGGCCTTCATCATTTGTTATTTTGACAGAAATGTTATTTAGCTAAAGTTTGCATCCACAACAGTGGGTCAAATTCCATTCTGATTTTCTAATTATTATTTTTTTTTTTAAATGCCCAACTATAATAATGTGGCAGAGTAGAGCGGTAGGTTGGTTTATAAAAGCGTGTATTATCCCAGTATTACGAGAGATGTCACTTTTGACCAGAGCTCTGACATAACTTTAGGCTTCTGTATGTAGCACAGTATCACAACGCAACTATTTCACCACTTTACAAACTATTTTTTTTTTTTTCTACTTACATGTAGCCTGTTATGTCTTAACTTCTGAACAAAACATTTTCACTTACCAGAAAGATTATACATGAAAATCAAAATTGTCGCTTTCAATCCGGTTAAAAACAGATTATTCCTGTGGCAATGGAATAACATTCCCCCCGCCATGATTCTCAACAACTTATCTTCCCAACTCTGGAGCCTGAGCAGCTGTTCCAGGGGGACTGAGCTGCGCCTGGAACGTACCATTCACTCACCAAGGGAACCAACCTTATATATACATATCGCAACACAAACAAAAATTAATTTGAATGGGTCACACACACACTATAAAAATGTTTTGTTATATAATATTCAGTTATGTGTATAACAAACTACATATTTATGTTTGTTTCACAAGGACAATTCCCCCCACCCTATTTATTTACTTGGATTGGTCGAAATCAAATTCTGTCTGCTTGCTGGATACAGCATGGTTCCCCGAAGATGAAGGGAGAGGCGAGAGGGGAGTGGGGCTGTTAGCTCAAACGTGCGTGATTTGAGTTGATGCGAACTGATTAAATCATTGACAATTATTTTTGTTTGTTTGTTTTTTTTTTAATAAATACATCAAAAGCAACTAAGGTATTTGTATGTATTTTTGTCTACAAAAAAATTTACAACCCGTTTAAAACAAAATAATTTAGAATTGCGGGACTATAAATACACAAATAATTTAGCAATGACTGACTTAGCTATTTAACCCCAAAAGATTCTACAATTATTTTGTCTGTTTGGTTTTACATTATAAAGCAAACATGGTTCTCATTGTTAAAACAATTTACAAATATATAATTGAAACATTATTTTACAACAGAGATACGAGATTCTAAAGCAGGCCATGGACAAAAACAGAAACTTATTTGTAACACACCCTTTTGTCTAAATGGGCTATCAATCAGATTACTGACTAATTTGTGGTACAAACAGAATCCCTCACATGTATTTTGTTAAATGTAGAAGCTGCATCTCCCTGTTGCAAGTTAGTTTCAGTCATGATGGGCAAGGCTGCTAATATGACAAGCTGATATTAGGTGCTTGGTTGACAGGTGCTTTTGAATCCAAGGCTGCACACATTTGTGATATCGCCAGAGGAATAGTTAAAAGCTATATAAATGGCTGGGCAAGTGAACCTTTGTGTTGAGGTCACCAATTCATGCACAGCCTTCCACTTGCTACACTGGCTGCGCAGTATTGATAGCAAGTGAATCTGTTTTCTCCATCCCTGTACATATAACACAGTGGTTTTCAAAAGGAGACAACTTAAAAACTACAGGTTGTAAATTCATTTTTAACACCTGATACTGGTTACTTAATCACTTGTGTGTATTTAATATGGGGTAAAAAGAGGTAACCTCAATGTTTTATTTTGACTGTCAGTGATAATACATTTTAAAAAATAGTTATATCTTCCCTTCGACAACCAACTAATACATGTCAATAAAAGCAGACTCAATAACATAAAGGCAGTAAATCTTCTGGTTGTGGTAAAGATGGGTTAGTTCATTTCACTTAACAATTAATTCCCAGTAAGAGAAAAAGATTGAATGTCCAACTCCACATGAGAAGGTTTCTGTCTGGCAGCTAAGGAAATATAACCATTCTCTTAGTAAAAATCTACATGATGTCCACATGATGGGAATCATTTGTTGTGCTATTTTTTTTTGTTCTAAAAAATGTATTTATTTTTTTGTATCATCACAAACTTGGAGATAAAACTAAGAAACTATAGCTATACTCTCAAGTAAACGTTTCTTTATATTTAAGTCAGAAATTAAATTGTATGGTCCTAGGGTATGACTGCATTCCACAATGGTTCAATGATATGTTCCATGTGAATATACATATATTTAAATAACAATAAAAATATATTTTAGTTCAAAGAGCCAGCTGCCCAACATTTTGATATGCTGTACATATCTTTCTCAAAGGAGCCTGTGTTTGAGGTATTTATAGGTTTTTGACAGCATAACAACTACTTGTTATTGTTTATATTCAAATCCATGATTTTTTCTTAGATGATGTAATGGTGTTCTATATACTGTGACATCATTTTTACTTCTATCTTTTAATCTGAATTAATTCTAATTAACATTATTTTAAATAAACTTATATTTATATTATCATGCAATGCTGTCACTGAGGATCAGCCTTGATTTGACCTCCCCAGCATGCACAACTTTTGAATGAATTGAATTTATGTATTTAAATGTTTCATATTTATTGGAGTTAATTAGTTCATTTTTTACTGTTGAGTCCTGCTGGCATAATCATGTTCAGTCTATATATCCATCCAAGTTCATTTTTATTTCTAATTAATGAAAGGTGGTGCTGAATTATTTTATTAAAGTTGTTCCAGTCTCTCCAACATATTTTATTTCATCACATTTTTTACAGGCTATTCCATAAACAACATTGCTATTTTTACAGTAGGTGTTAGTTTTTAGTGGATATGTGTTTTTCTTATGTTTAATTATATTTTTACTTTTGTCCTGTATTTACTGGCAACAAGAGAAAAACCTTGTGACAGCATGGAGAGACCCCATTGGGGGTGGCAAGGGTTACCCTTGTCAGCAGTATCCAGCTATGTATTTTCAAAGGTAAACAGGATGCTGGAGACACCCGCCCAAGGTTTCTAAGAAATTCAAGAGAAAAATAGCCCTAGAATTTGCGAGAACGGAAGTAGAAGATGACTCAATGTTGGACAACACGGATAAAGACATAGGTATGGAAACAGATATGAGAATGGAGAGTACTTCACAAAAGACTAGCTCAAGATCTGCAGTTAGCAAAGACATGGAACTCCAGATCTGTGTCTGCGACTAGGCAACAACGGTCAGGGGTTTGAAGATTCATCAAGGGAGAATCAAATGCTTGAGGGAGAAGGGACAAGGGCCTCACATTGATCAGTACTTCTTACGAAGTCGGTCAAGTCAGTTGAATGAAATCCAGCGACAGGAACCAAACCACAGTTCGCAGGATATCAGCACCCCTGTCATAGACGTGAGGAAGACTTGCATGGATACAACTAGTGATGAACTGAATGATCCTTGCGAACCCATTCAGACAAACCAGCATAAGAGAGAAAAGAACCTCAACGGGCACAAGCCTGGAATTAAAAGATCTTGTGAGAAAACTGTGAGGGACACAGTAAACACGGAACTCTGTTTTGCACTGGAAAGGTTAAATGGAACACTTGAAAAGAAGCTGGATCAATTTGGGACATCATCTACGCGTATGGAAGTGAGAGGTTTGGAGTTGAAAAAAGGACAGAAAAAGTACAAACTATTCCTGGAAAGTCTAGATAGATGGCAGCATGAGATTGAAGGCTTAGTCAGAGGAAGGAGGCAGCTGAGGAAGCAATGGAGATGAGCAGAACAAAGTCAGAAAAAGGAACTCAATCTGTTACAAAGGGTCTGTGGCATCTCTCCTGACACCCTCCTCCCCGTGCAGCCAGTCTGACCAAGGGGTTAACTAGCTAGTTATTATCTTATTACCCCTCGGCCAGAGTCTGCACGAGTTTAACAATGATGCGCGACTGTCAGCTAATTAAATACCAAGTAGCTGACAGTCACGTATCCTGAATTTGCAATGCCATTTAAAATGTGTTTGTTATGTTTTTTTTTTTCTTTTTTTTTTTTTTTTTTTTTTTAAATGCAGGTATGCAAATAACCTATATCTATATTTGTATCAATATATATCAAGACATCTCTATAAAATAACAAGACCTCTCACAGGCACTGATGAGGTTAACCATGGCATAATATAATAGTATCCAGTTTAGACTTTTACAATGCATTGTTTGACTCTCCCGGTGGTCCTTAATAGCATGCCTTTAAAATTCATCAGTCAGTCTGTAAGTTATACCCCCTGTGACGACACTCTAGGCTGTGTTTCTGTCGACAGCTAGATAAGTGTAGCGAGACTGACATCCTCATCCTCCAAACTAGTTCTTGTCAAGAAGGGCTTTGTCTCATTCCCCACATTTCTCACACCTACACCTGTTCATAAATCAAACCACTCCCCACCCAAAGGCCTCCACAACACCTGTGTTTATCAACTATTTGCTGTTTCTTTTTAGCACAGGGTTTTATTTTCTATAGACCATTGTGAAAGTTTATTGTGGTGTGTCACAATAAAAAATGGAGTGAATGCATATTGTACATACCTTTAAATATTCAATCATACTGTCTAAAAACAAAAACATTTATTAGCTTTTGTAATTTGTGTTACTGCACTACATGGATTTGATATAAATGTGTGTTTTCTATAAGCTAGTATAAATATTGTTATGACATATAACAGCAACCTCTGATCAACACACACACACACACACACATATATATATATATATATGTGTGTGTGTGTGTGTGTGTGTGTGTGTGTGTGTGTGTGTTAATTAAATTACCTTTGATATACAACATACTACACAGAACTATGATGAAGCATGGGGAAAATTGGGATATACAATTACACACCAGGATCAATAATGTTGGGTTTCATTTCCTGTACCTGTAGCCTGCTGCAAAGACAAATGCAGGGATGGTGTAGCAGGATAGCTTGTGGGTGACATCAGCCCAGGAAGAAGACCAGACACAGTACTGGGATTGAAAGCGCTGGTGCACGAGTTTTAATTATAAATAACAAACAAACAGCACGAGTAGCAATTGTTTTTATTCTTACTTGTTTTATCTCACGACTCACGTCTCTCGTTCTCCACTGCAGGTTTTTGTAAATTTGATCGTCTTCAGGTTAGCAATAAATGAATCCATTTGGAGATGGCCACATGCTACATGATTTTAACATGAATGGGAAATTTTAACAATATCTATGCTGTAAAATAATTAACAACAAAACAACTCTCAAGCAAAAGACCTTTAAATACTAATAGT
Organism: Polyodon spathula; assembly: GCF_017654505.1. Lineage (NCBI taxonomy): Eukaryota > Metazoa > Chordata > Actinopteri > Acipenseriformes > Polyodontidae > Polyodon > Polyodon spathula. Next base: position 9,132,976 of record NC_054542.1, read on the forward strand.
ACAAATACAAAATAACACAAACATACAGCATGCACAGACGCGGGAGTACCCTGTCACAGATGGAAATACAAATTATACTGGGTTAGCCGTTTCACCCATTCCAGATTTTACTCATTATTAGTCAGTGTCTAAGTAACAAGCTCAGGTGTGTCGTATTAAACTCATAGTAAAAACAGGAATGGATCAAACTTTCTATACAATGCTAGTCTTATTTTCCATCCTTTCAGCCAGTGGGTTTATCAGCAAATTAACAGCAACCTTGGATCAACATTTTTAAGGTTGTTTCTGGATGAAATATAAAACACAATGCTGTTGAGAGAAGGATTATTATGATAACATTTACTTAATATAAATGTACAATGATGGCGAAACGTTAGATTTAATTATAAATTCAGGGGAAATGGCTTTCACATGCCTTGCCTTCTCCTGCACAAACAACTCTTTGTTACATTTTACCTAAAATCAATACCATTTTTTAAATTTTGTGCAGAGTATCAATCTTATGTGAAGTGTACTAATCAATGTTATCATATTTACAGCAGTAGTTCCCTGCAGTTCCCAGGGACCATCACAAGATGCAGATTTTGTGTCAACCTTGACCTACTTTTTTTTTTTAATTATGCACTTTTCTTTGTACTAAAACATTCCAGAGCATGTGTTAATTATTTGTGCCCATCATTAGGTTATGTTAATAGTTGTAATACCAGTAACAGTATATGAATGTTTCAATGCTAAATAATTTCTAGCCCAGTGGAACAGTGGAATTCCACTTATTATGACAAGGTTACACTTTTTTTTTTACTGTGGCTTTTTTCCTTCTGTGTCTAGTTCTCCTTCCTTATGGGGCAAAAGTCAATTAACCTAGTGAAACAGCAAGCTAGCATGCACTATTTGGCAATAGTTTTGCTGCAAAAGACCTTTCATGTCAATTGGTTTATTTTCATGTCTATCCATGACTTCAAAAACACATTACAAATTCCAAAGTATAATTTATTAGAGGCTTCAAGTCAAGTACACTCATGTGTGAAAGCATGCATTTAAATTAAAACAGTGGGCAAAATTATCAGGTTATTATGCCTAATATAGTTGCATTATTTTTTAATTGGTTAATTTACTCCTGTTTTGGTATTCTCAGTAGGGTGTTAGTGGTATTAAGGTCCTTTTTATGATCAGCAAAATGTAGTGAAATGTTGAACAACCTGCAAACAGACCAGATGCATCTAATTCCAATAAGTGCGCATGATTATCCAAACATTCACAGAAATCTGAGAGGAACATTTGCAAGAAAAACACTGTACTAAAGTAACACAAGGAAAAGACAGCATTTAATCTCAGATTGCCTGTAAGGCATAATAGGTGTGGGTCGTGCTTTGAATAACAACACAACTTTGCAGATACATTTCTATAAAGGGAGGATTAATATGACATCCCAAATCCATTTTCTCCAGCCTTCACTTAATATAAAAAGGGTTTGTTGACTTTTACCTTGTCTTCAGTAAGTTGAAATAGCTGTATTTTGTACAGTATATCTGTGTGAAATATGTTGAATGGATTTGTTCTTTACCAAATTCAGTAACTCAACCAAAAAAAATCAAGGTTTTGCATTGAAAGAATATTCATCCGTTAACTATACAGAGCCTATTGACTAAACTTATTCCTATGTGGGCATTTAATATAAAGGGCCGACATTCTCCTTCAAAGTTTCCCCATCTTGCTGATGCCTTTAACATATGTGTTAAGGAATGGCAAGGAGAAAGACAAACAATACTATCAGTCGCTGACTCACAAGTAACTGTACAGCTTGGCTAATGTAAAGGCCTCATGCTATGCCAATTACTGGGATACAAAAAGCATTTGAATTAATGGGATGAAGCTGGTAAAAGGTATTTAATGACCCAGTCTCAACAAAAAGGAACAAACCAGACTGATGCCTAAAACAAAGCAGCAAATAAATTAACTTAATTATACCAATGGCACTACAATGACTAATCAATCTGTTTCACAGAAAATAACACCAGAGAACATTTCAATTATCCCTTTAATTGCTATTTACTTCATTCTCATTCTACTTTCTCTTTCGAAATAATGTAGGGATCTAGTCCATTAATCTGAATCACAGCAGATCTTAATACCACAACTTTGACTATTAAAATGTAGCTGTTTGTTTACCAGCTTTATTAAATAAAACTTCTAACATTGCGTGGGATGGTCCTATTTTAATGTATTAAACAACTGCAGTATTAAAACCTGCCATGGTTTAGATCAACTGAATAGCCCAGGTATTACATTATTTCAGTTTTGCAGCTCTAGTACTTTTACAAGTTTATGTTTGGGCACCATAGTATCAAACTATAGGAAGGCATAGTTAAACCTACTATAAAAAAGCATAGTGAATACATTTTAAAGCACAAATAAGCATAGTGAATTACAAGTAAGTATGGAAAAGATTTATAAAAACTGGTTAAGCATGGTAAATGAATTGTGTATGCATTGGAAATTACCAAGCAGATCTATCAGGGTAAACATTTGAATCAAAGCAGTTACTGCTGTTTTGTGAGAAACCAATGATATCCCTGTCTTTGCATAGATAAAACAATCTCATAAAATCACTGGGGTGTTGGATGTTGAAATCCCCAGGGGCCTTTAACCCTGTTGGCTACAGACTGTTACTCCATAATTTTGGCTTTTTTGTTTCTGGCACCCTCTGACCTAAACTGATATACAAAATTGTGACCAGTTTATATAGGTTAGTTTTATCACCTCTGAGCAGTGCCTAATTAAACCCAGCATTCCGCAAAGGTCAGGCTTGGGCCTCCTACCGTTTACCCCCTTTGTAAATGATCTGCTGTCTCTGTTCATGGAGACTTGTCCGCATTTATACAGATGGCACGTCTAACTATTTATAGCTACTTCTTAATTAAGAATATTGTAATTAAGAATACAACTTTAGCTCAAACTGTTAAATATGAGTTTTGGATATTTAAACATGTAGGGAGAATGAATCAACATATAATTTTTATCTGTTATATGCATAAAATAAATACTGTTAATACAATCAGATAAACATTGGATACAAGCAAGCAAAGACTCGCAGGTCACAGCATGAACCAATGTATACGCTTGCATCACAACACAGACGTTATGTGTAGTCAATGGAAGTGATTGACGATTCAAACAAAAACATTACATGAAATACTATGAATATTAGCATATCTACCCCCATTTCTTCCAGTCAATATGGATCCACCTAATATCACACACCTTCACGCATCTGGTAAGGGGGGGGGGGGGGGGCTCGCCCAAATCTATAACATTCTACAGTGTTTAAGCATTCTACAGACTATCTTAACCTAATCTGTTCTTTGTTCATGGTGTTCTGTTTTCACACTGTGTCTCCACTCCTCCACACATCGTGATTAGATACCTGCTAACTTTGGCTATCTGCCCAGATGCCAAGATACGAGAGGCTGCAAATGTCTCGCTTAGCTAGTTACACATGTCTAAAGCTATATCAAAATATGAAAATAACATATAAGTAAAGAAACGTATAATCAAATACATAATTAATACTTTATGCAGAATATCATCTACAAACACAATAAACCCTGAGACAAGTGTATGTTTCAGATTAACTGAAAAGTGGTTTTGGATGTTGACCTTTCATTTTAGATGCCTTTGTGTCTGTTCTGACACTTTTCACATAAACTCACTAGTTATCAAATTCACTATAATTTCAATTACTTAATCATGAATTCCAAGGTACAAGTTGCAAGTCAAGTAGACATTTTTTTTTTTTTTACTATCTTTTACCTGATAAAATGATATGCATTTTATACCCTATTGACACTACCTAAACAGCGCATGTTTTCAAAACATGACAGTGAATGAAGTGAATGCAATCCTATGATTTCAGGCTCATTGATTGTGCATTATTGAGGTGTAGTGGCTAGGGTATTTTAACATATGGATTCCAATTCTATATGGTTGATGACACGATGTAGTGGAGCCAATATGTAATTGAAAAATGAAGTGTATTTGGTTTTACTATGAAACTAAGCCAGTGGCACTGGTCATTTCTGGATCTTGTTCCAATTCTGCCCTTAATTATTAAGCTGAGCCATCTAGAGCTTTGTTCCAAACAGGTATGTTCCTATTAAATTTAACCCAGGGGAAATCAAGGACCTGGTTAAAACAAACGAGTACCACTTCTATAGACATGTGTCTGCTAGGCTTTCTTGTAGCTTTACCTCAAAACATATATATCACACTTATTACAAGCATGCACTATTTTACACTATGCACTTATTATTATTATCAGGTTAGTTTGCTTTTTGGTAAGCAAAATCTTATAACTGAGGATGCTGTGTGATTCTTCAGAGTAAAGTCGGATAGTTGGCTTTGGGTGAAAACAAGCAGAGTACACTGGTAATGAAGCATCACATGAGTTCAAAAATAAACATTTTCTGTAAGCAAGTAAAAACAAAAAATACCTACACCAGACAATGGGAGGAATAACATTATGGTCAAACAACTAAACAAACCAAGTTTTGCAATTACAAAGCTTGCACTGGCAACTGTGTGAACTACTTATTTGTGTATTTGTGTAACTGTTAGCAACGGTTTTCAATAAATAATCATGTTTAGTGTTATTTTGTTTGGGGGTTATATAACCCATTGAACTCAATTTTTGAGGTACCAAAACAGTTTTCACATTTTTACTCCTCAGTTACGTTGCTATTTCACATTATATAAGCTACACAATGATTTAGCAAGTCTGTTTCCTAAATTTAGAGATAGTATACAATAATGATACAGTCCCAGTGCAAACAATGTTTAAAACGTAACTAAAAGGGTTAGAGGAAACCCTGTAAGGTTTACACGACACTCATTGCTGTACCTTTGATGTCTCCAGTGTTGTAAATATTGCTTCAGTATATTTCTCAACATAGCCCTGACTCTGGGAATGAAAGCAGCAGTGGTGGTTCAAGGATGAGCATGATCTGGAAGCCCCATGATGCTCCTGTTTTCAGTACTGCCATAGGTTGAATACAGGATACCGTTACTGACTGAAAGGTGTTCTGTAACCCTTTAACAAATAATGGCTTACAGTACGTATGTCATCAAAAATGCCTGCCTCAACAATTAACATTGGCAAGTCAACTACTTCTTCCTTATAATAAAACATTTGTCTACCTGATTTAGTTTTAACTCTCAGTTTATGATTTAGTCTTGGTTTTAGTTATCAAACAATTAGTTGCTCATTAAATTAAACCATTAAATGAATATCCCAAATTACTTGATTTTGGATGTTTTACTTATACATTTCAAACTGATTTTGAAAACAAGAAACATGGACACATGTGGTGGGTGAGTTGACTGTGATCCATCTGACCTGGTTTAATGTCAGTAACAAATATGCAGTGTATGGGGTTTGATCAAGCAGAGCTCTATTATTAATAAAGCTCTATTTTTACCTCTGTTATAGTACATTAGTCATATTAGCTTAAATAGAAGTAAAGTCTGTTATATTATGTGAGTGAAACATTTAGATCATGCATATAGAACAAAAAACAACTTGTGCATGTTACTGTATATGGATCACACATCAATGTCATAATCACACACAAAGTTTGGAATCTGCAATTATCAGCATTTCAAACTAAAACTCAGTATTATGCTATGATTAGTATAATTTTGTCACTATTCCATAAACAATGGAACAATTACAAATACATCTATAACTCAGTAGTGCTAAAAAGACACTTAGAAAGATGACAAATACTTCAACAAGAAGGATTTTTCAATATATTTCAGTGCCGCTCACTTATACGGTATTATAGTAACACTTAACATATTTGAGCCTTTTTGAAGAATAAAAAAACTTTAGAGAAACGTGGAGTGAACAAATTAAAACCTAGCTTAACTGGCTTTACCTGCTACTTTGGTAAGTACACTTTTGATGGAAACCATTTCTAGTTGCTAATATGAGAGTGAGCTGCCTAAACCAGAAGTAGATGCACCCCAGGGCTAATGAGACGGAGTCCTGCAAGAGTGCCCCTTGTTTAAGGGGTTTAAACGATTGTAAGGTAGAAGTGCTTTGCACAAGGGGAGCTTGACAAGGTGGCAAGAGTGCCCAAGAGTGAATTAGTTAACTGGTTAAGCAAACTCAGGGGAGATAGGTTTTTATTATATAAGTCTCCAGTTCCCTTTTCGTGCCTCTGCAGTTAGTGAACAAAAGAAGAACCAGGGAACAGAGAGGAGCATGCTGCCCTGTAGCCTGGAGACCGCCATTTAAAAAAAAGAAAGTAAACAAACTTAATTGTGTGTTTACAACAGCATGAAATATATAGAAAGACTAAAATAGTAAGTTATTTGAGTCTTTCTTGTATAAACAGTCCAGTCTGAGAAAGGTTGACTTTTATTTATATGTTCACTTTGAAAAATAGATACTTTTGTATGCAATTCTGCGTGTATGGGTATTAATATTTTCACAAATCATTGTGTTGAAATGAAAGGATATTCTACAATTCTGTTCTCTTAAGTCAATTGCTTCACTGAATATATCCACTTACATTAAACTGTTTTGATCATTTAGAAGTTTAACTCAATATTTGTAAAAGTACAGTAGCTCAGAATTCACTAAATGAAAGCTAAAAAATACAGATGTTTATGGGAACCTTAGTGGATTCCAGTCCCCCAGCCACTAAAAGTTGCTTTAGGCATTTGTTGAAGTGTTTGTCTACTTGACTTTCTTATTTAGCAGTTTTAAACCTAAATTGCTCTGTCAAGGTTTACATTTATACATGAAGCTGTTCAGTTTATTTTATAGCTGGTGTGTTTAGTTAAAAAAAAAAAAAAAAAAAAAAAAAAAATCTACGAATGACAAATACTACAGAAGAGAAATGTAGAACACATTTTCCAGATTTTGCATGGCTTCATCTAGCAACGGCACTTAAATCACTGACACAAAGTGGTGTGCACACGACTCCACTCTCATTCAAGATTTAGTCACAAAACTATTGAATAATTCATATTCTGCTCACTTTGCCTTTTCTTCTAGCTGTCCAGTAAAATTCCTCAACCACATTTTAAGCTTGGCAAAGCGTGTGTTCTTTTAACTGTCACCTCCTTCACCTGCATGGTTTCTACTAACTGTGGTCTGCTTGAATGAATTCTTCCTAATCTTAATGTTTCCTCAAGTTTCTTACAAATCTTGATGTGTTCTGATAATCGCCTTAGTGTAGTCAAATAATAGCTGCAACCCCCAGGCCTACTGAATCTTTTATGAAGCTCTGAACAGCTGCAGATGGCTTAATACAGAGATGCACAACTTAATTTGGTGTATGGAGGGAAGTTTGGTCCTACTGTTACAGGATTATTGCAGAACCGACCTAAAGTGACGGTTATCCCATCATTCATGGATTCCTTCTATTTTTGTACACCATGGGACCTTGCTCAGGAGTAGGGAACTCTTTCATGAAGTTAGTTTAATTTTTTTAAATAAATTAAAGTGTTGGCTAAATAGATAATGATATATATATATATATATATATTCTAATATATATATATATATATATATATATATATATATATATATATATATATATATATATATATATATATATACAGTTGTATGTAAGCGAAATAGTGCATGGTCTCAAGTTTTGTTTCACATGTCCATTCAAATGTTACCAATAAGGATTTATGTTACTCAAACAGGGACATTCTGACTGAGCCAGGAACAGTTGTGCAGCCTATCCCTTATTCTAATTAAAGTACAGAGTGGTATTTTTTCTAATGTTTGAATAGTCAGATACATATAACATTTACCAGTACATATCATGTACTATGCCTCATACACTAATAACTTTCTACAACCAATAGTCCCTGAATATTGAGAACATGATGGTGTCTGCCATCGTGCTTCTCAAGTCTTCAAAAAGTGATACATTATTTCAAACTGAATAGAATGGCAATGCATTACATTAAAACAGAATATCCCTGAGGCAGAGAAAATATGATTTATAGTTAGATTAAAAAAAAAAAACAATGACATCACCTTCTGACCGTCACAAAAATCTGAAAACTCCCTATGATGTCATTCAATGATAAATAAATGTCCACATAAACTAAAATTGATTCATTGGTATATACTTCTTCTGTCTCATTTAGTTATCAAAGCAAAGCCCATAGTCATCACCTTTGCTCTTACAGTCAAACCATATGCATCCACAAACACAAAACATTCAAATATTCTAAATATAAGACTGGCTGCCTCACAGTCAGACTCCAGGCAATAAAATCTCAGCAGATGTTTTTTTTTTTTTTTTTTTTGTTATATTCACATATAAATGAAAATTGAACTGTTGCCCAAGCAGTGCTACTAGACAACGTGTCATAAAACAGTTTTCAATTGACTTTCAGTCTTGTGTTAATCTGAATGACCCTCTATTTACACAAAGAGCGTGATAAATTAGTACTTTATACTTAAAGAGGTGTAATTGTCAATTATGATGACACACTAATTGGTTGCTTGTTTCATTTTCATAGTGCACTTCTATGCCAAACTAATTACACAAACAATTTATTTATCTGTGTGTGGGGGAGAGATTTATGCCTTCGCATTCCATCACATTCTGCCATAACAGACATTTACATTGTTTGCACAGTGAACACTATATTGTAATCCCTAGCTGTATTGAAGAATTACTGTGGCTAGTAGTAAGGAAGGCTGATGAAGACCCCCACTCACCCATGCTAGAGGTATTATAGTGCTTTGTACTCAAAGGGGGTTATATGCATTGGAATCAAGATGTGTCATCTTCACATTTTATCTGTATACAGAATTTAATGGAATAATTGAATGGAAGCATACAGCTATATCTTCCAACAATTCAAAATCTTGGTTAAAGGACGTAGTCCTAGTAAAATAATTAATACATGATTACTGGCATATTAATTCAATTCTGCCCTACATAAAATCTGATCTATTAATGTCTGTTTCATGCTTTTTAAAACTTGTCATATAATGGTCAATTAATTTCAGGGAGATTATCAGTAGCTGCAGGGTGCAGGTTCCCCTTCCTATATATATTTTCCTTATCCAACTTTCTCATGCAAAAAGGTTAAACATGAAAGACTTTTTCTGCTCCACAACACTGCTGGTAAGCTCACTTGTTTAGTGTAAAATCAAATACGTTATTGATAAATCACTATTTAGATTAACAATTTATTCTAAAACTACTTTTGAATAAAACAAGCCTTATTATGTTGGAGAATCCATGTTTAGGTGTTATTTTTTAATTACCTTTTTAAATGAAGTATTACTATGTGTAGACAATTAAGTTTACGTACTTGTATTAGGTGCCTTTGCTAGATTTGTGATCACAGACATGATAAAATGATGTAATTGCTCTTTTACGCTTCTGTTCTTCAGGAGTTTCCCTGTTATTTTTATTTATTTATTTATTTTTATATTTGGCTGAATTTTGCTAACACATTTTCTTTTGTTTTATGATTATTATTACCTGTCTGGGTTTATAACGATTAGGCTAATGTTTCCTGTCTCTCCTTCCCCTCCTAAGACTACAGCACAGAACTGCTTCCTGAATGCTTAGGGTGTTTAAGAGAGCCGTATTTCCGTGCTGTGGGCCCAGTGCTGATAAAGCTTTTCATCAGAAGAATTCAGATTTAAAGAAGTAGGACCAAACGTAGAGTATTTCTTCAGCAAAGTGTTTTAACAGAAACAAAAACATTTTTTTTTGGCCTTTAAGCTACTAACCTTACTGCTACTCAATAGCTCAACTAATACTAAATTAAATTTTCTTTTTTTTTTTTTTTTTTTAGAATTTCAAATAAGTATCCTTCTGGTCTACAAAACACCAAGGTCCACATTTATAACCAACATTGTTATAATTGTTTATTGTTTAGGTACCTAAGGCTCTTCAGATAACCAACATATTATCATAATTCAATTTTTTTTAATACAAATGGATAACTGTTTTGGCAGATGTTGGGTGTCAGTGTAAAGGAATAATGAAGGCATTCGTTGAATCATTTGTCAACTTAAGCTTTAAGTTTTACCTCAAAATGTATTATTGCATTTTTTCAATGATTGATAACATGGTCCCATGGCAAACTGGGAGGTTTGACCTAAACAGAGGAAGATGCTTTTAAAACCTATTAAGTGTAGTTTACACCAACACTTTATTTAAAACAATATTTGTCTCAAAATATATGTTACAGAATTTTTCAACTACAGAAAGACCAAATGACTGGTTTCACAGATCCCAATTAGCATTCATGTTGGACTACCTAATGTTACCTGAGGTAAGTTAGTCCACGTCTAGTGCTCATCATGGTCTGTGAAGCTGGCCCTTAAAGGCTGTTTTGATTAAACTCATTCTAGATAATGGCACAAACTATTGAGAGTACCAGAGTCTGGGGGCATATTGTATATTGTCAAATTTACATTTTAACTTGTGCACACTGTGGATCTACCGTAGCATAGGATAGGTCTAATTTTTAATTAGCAGCTATGGTGAGAGGTGAATGTCACTGACATTGTTTTTATTGTGAGCACCATCTTCAAACAGGTGTTTGAGCTATTTATTCATCAAAAAGCACTTGAATCAACCCTGCAAAAAAAAAAGTATATTTTTTTTTCTGATTTTTTTCGATAAAATTAGGGTGCAATATTGATGATGGAGGACACGGCAAATATTTCAGAGAATTGATAATTGACAACTTTTGAGATTTGTGGTCTCTGAAGATAAAAAGGGCTGATTATGTAGGTGCTTGATTGGAATTTCCACATTCAAGGCTGGATATTTTCTAATGACACTATGGACCATTTTGGAATGTCTATTCCCAAATTATCTGATGCAATTAAGAGACTACAATCATTGAGAAATGATAATGTATCCTTCTAGAATAACTAAAACACCTTCAGACCCAAGTCGAATCCTTGCAGTGCAGAGTGATTACACACCCTATTAACAATGTTACGGTAGCTGTTTTCATTTCTTTTTTGTTCAGTACTTGTATATTTCTGGCACGTGGGCATTGTGACTGCTGAAACCATTGAACAAATGTATGATAGTTTAGAGATAGAATGAAGTAAAGTGATCGATAGATAAAATGAAAATACAGGGCCACAGCTCCCTCTTCTGGAATCAACCCTCCAAAATACTGAACATTTTATTTAGGTTTGCTGCATAAGCATGCAAACAGACTACACAATTAAGGGGGTTTATCCCACAACGAAACCTTTTAGAAATCAATATTTTGTCTAGCAGGCGGATCAATAGTACATGTTTAGATGAATGGCTTTAGGGAATGAAGGAGATTAGGTGTAAAGGGGCAAAGACAGGGTGTCATTTAAGGGTAATTAGTAAGAAAGACAGGTATGGGGTGTGATTGATGGATTGAATGAAAGCAAGCCTTACTGAAGGTAATCAGTCTGCATAATTAAGAACACAGGGATGCGTCAGTTTGGAATAGTCTTCTGATAACAAACAATCTGTTAAGTAATCAAAGACTGAAAGAAAAAAGAAAATTATACATAAAATAAGAATGATAGAAAAAAGTTTGGATGGTTTGTAAACATTTTATCAGTTGACTAATTTAATAACAAATACCAGCAAGACATCATACTTACTATATTTGAAAGTGCACTTCAGATTAGAATGTGAACACGATTGGGGCACAATGTGTATTCAATCCTTGATAGAGCCACATAATGAAACAAGTTTGCCGATAATGGAATTATTTACATACAGCAGGGACATGCAATTCTAAACTGTTTCAGGTGTTATGCTGTAATGGAATTACATACTGTAGTGCATATTGATACAGGCACATTTCCTAGAATATTTGGTTACTTTCTGACATAATACATTCTGACATATATGTTACATACTGCTATTCGTAGGTCATCACTCTATTTACACATGGGTTTCAAAAAATTAAATATGTGTACTTGTGCCCAGTGCTTGATTGTATAGGACTGTTTCCTAGCAAATGTGGTCACTTTCAACACCCATTTTGTAATTTGGCACTTCCTTGACAACATTTTGGTTTTCATTTGAGCCATTATTTTCTCCACATTCAGAAGACTAATGGTTTGTTGCCAAATGTAATCCATATGTAAATGTTTCCAGTAAAGTTGAATTATTGTTGTATAAATTAAAACACTGTGTGCGCTTTCACGTTATAACAGAGCTTGCAGCTGACCACATTTATCTGTAACTTGTAGCAGGAGTGTGTCCTGTGTCCTGTGCCAGGCTGTTTCCAGACAGTAAACAAAGTCTGCTTTCTGTTTACTCAGAGTGCACAAAACGATAAACCACAAGTACAAATGCAGTAAGCAGACAGCAATGGATTGCGTACAGAATATTAACAATAAAGCTTATTTCTTGGTTCTTGTAACGCAAATTAACAAGTCTAAAAATGTCAGGAATATAAAACTAAAAACTGTGAGGTTAAAATATGAGATCAGTCAAGCCATATATTAGCTGAAACGTTTGTCTACTTGATGTAGCTTCTTGTAACAAAAGCATTTGTTTGTTTTTAATGTTCATATTAAGTCCCTTTTGTGAAGAAAGAAATAATAGTGGATGTAAACAATATTGTTTTCAGATTTACAGTGCCTATAGGAAGCATTCACCCCCCTTGGGGGTTTTCACATTTGTTGTGTTACAACCTGAAATCTTGATGCATTTAAATGGGATTTTTTTCCCCTTTGATATACACAACCTACTCAACACTTTGAAGAGGCAACTGAATTTTTATTGTGAAACAACAGTTAATGAAAAAAAAAAACTGAAATGTTTTGGTTAGATAAGCATTCACCCCACTGAGTCAATACTTGGTAGAACCACCTTTGGCAGCAATTACAGCTGTGAGTCTTTGGGGGTAAGTCTCTACCAGGTTTGCACACCTGGATCGTGCAATATTTACCCATTCTTCTTGGCAAAATTGTTCAAGCTCTGTCAAGTTGGATGGGGATCATTGGTGGACAGCAATCATCAAGTCTTGCCACTGATTCTCAATTGATTCAAGTCCAGGCTTTGACTGGGCCACTCTAGGACATTCACTTTCTTGTTTTTAAGCCACTCCAGTGTTGCTTTAGCAGTGTGCTTGGGGTCATTGTCCTTCTGAAAGGTGAATCTCTGTCCCAGTCTTAGGTCTTTTGCAGATTGAAGCAGATTTTCCTCAAGCATTTGCCTGTATTTAGCTCCATCCATTTTGCCCTCTACCCTGACAAGCTTCCCAGTCCCTACCGATGAAAAGCATCCCCATAGCATGATGCTGCCACTACCATGGTTCACAGTAGGGATGGTGTTACCTGGCTGATGTGCTGTGTTGGGTTTGCACCAGACATAACGCTTTGCATTTAGGCTAAATAGTTAAATTTTTGTTTCATTGTTGTCATTGGCCTCTTGGTGGCTTCTCTGACCAATGCCCTTCTTACCTGGCTGCTCAGTTTGGGAGGAGGGCCTAATCTAAGCAGATTCTGGGTGGTGCCGTATACCTTCCACTTCTTAATGATTGACTTGAGTGTGCTCCAAGGGATAATTAATGCCTTTAAAATCTTTTTATACCACCCCCTTATCTGTGCCTTTCCACAACTTTATCCCAGAGTTGTTCTGAAAGCTCCTTGGTCTTCATGGTAGTATCTTTGCTTTGAATGCACTACCCAACTGTGGGACCTTACAGAGACAGGTGTATTTAATCTGCAATCATGTGAACCACTTTTATTGCACACAGATGGACTTCATTTAACATATTGTGTGAATTCTGAAGACACCTGAGCTTATTTAGGAGATGTATAGCAAAGGGGGTGAATACTTATCTAATGAAGACTTTTCTGGTTTCTATTTTTAATTGATTGTCGCCCCCCCCCCCCCCCCCCCTTTTACACATTTAACACATTGAAAGTGCTGAGTAGGTTGTGTAAATCAAAGGGAAAAAAATCCAATTTAAATATATATATATACAGTACCAGTCAAAAATTTGAGTACACTTGCTGGAAACAAGGTTTTTTCCATAATTGACGATGTTTTACATCGTATATGTTTCTGTAAATACTTGAAAATGAAAACATATGTTACAATATACAAAACGTAAGGAGTATCAAAGCAATGTTCAAGAAAATTGAAAATTGTCTCTAAATCTTGGATTTCTCAAAATAGCCACCCTTTGCCTTAATAACAGCCTCACAAACACGAGGCATTCGGTTAACAAGTTTCAACAGGAAATCACCTGACATGTCTTCCCAGCTCTTCTGCAGCAATTCCCAGAGATATAGGACACTTGTGAGTAGCTTTGCTTTGATTCTTCTGTCCAGTTCGTCCCATACAAGTTCTATGGGATTGAGGTCTGGAGACTGGGCAGGCTAGGTCATTAGATTGAGTTGTCCTTCACTTTCCTTCTTTGCCAGATAGTTCTTGCACAACTTTGAGGTGTGTTTCAGGTCATTATCTTGCTGAAGAATGAAGGACTGCCCAACTAGCCGTAATCCTGATGGAATGGCATGCCTCTGCAGTATGCTATGATAGCCATGCTGGTTGACCTGGCCATGGACTTGGTAAAGATCACCAACTCTGTTGGGCTTCAGACTGAAACCCCCCTTGCTTTGGGTGACCATTTCCCTGAAATTGACAAGATTTACATTTTCATTTAAAAATTAAATTTTTGAATGCAATTCACTAATCATTGTCAGCTTATATAAGTACACGTATCATATAATGACATATTAAGTGTTCACAGACAAGTTTATACAGTTAAAAGCATAATCATGAAAAACCTGGTGTACTCAAACATTTGACTGGTACTGTGTGTGTGTGTGTGTGTGTGTGTATATATATATATATATATATATATATATATATATATATATATATATATATAATAATATAGAGGCATCTCCTAAATTTTTTATAGTTAAAAAAATAAATATATGTACTGTTTTAATTCGTAAACCATTGATAACCTAGTTTCACGTACGCCATTCACCTAATGACCCCACTCTAAAGGATCACGATAAAAGACTTTTTCTTAAAATATGAATTGACAGATGACACCTAAGATCTCCCACATCCACAAGCTATCAATTACAACACAGACAGTTTCTTCCCATTTTGTACACAAGCTACAAAAGCAGTGATTAAAACACATTTATTTTTGCAAACCTCCAATAATTTGAACAAAATAAGCGTAGAAGTCTTCATATTAAAGGAAACATAACAAATAAAAATAAACTTTCTGTACCCTTCAGTCGTGACTGTTGCTCTGTATGTGGAGAAAAAACCCATGTGTGACCTGACATTTGTGGCCCCAATAGGTGCAGTGGAAGAACAGCCTAACAAGACAGGTGTTGAAGTCACTTTTGACTATATTCCCAGTAAGGAATTCAGATCCACAAACATAAATATTTTAGGGTTTGCTTAGAAAAGAGGCAAATGTTGCTGATGCTGAATCACAGAGATGCTTCAAGACCAAAGTTAACAAAGTCTTTTTTTTTTTTAGATCAATCAGCAAGCATATATGGGACAAACGGCCTCCTCTCAAGTACATGTTCTCTGGTTCTAATGTGAAGCTGAAGCATTACAGAACACAGTGCATTATGTGTATCACAAGGTGTTCATCTCTCACTGAATTTCACACAAGGAATTTTCAGACAAGGAACTTTCCACATTTTGTAAAAAAGAAAGAAATGTAGCAGTGTGTAATTTAGTAAGACACTGTGACAACCTGCTGATTATAGATCTGCATGTCCTGATCAGCATCACACTGAACGCAATTATTGCAAGGAGCATTCAAAAATAAGGGACGATCATCATCGCACATTCTGTTTGCAAAATGTTTAGTCTTCTCGTAGATATGCATCAGGAATTTCTTCTTCTAATCCAGCAGCACTTTTTGATGTTTCCGCCTGCTGTGCTGTACTCCTGATCTCTTCTGCCTGGACTTCGGCTAACATTCTTTCTGCTTTTAAAGACAGTTGTCTCACCTCCTCCACCTGAGTCTGTGCCATCTGCAAGTGATTGCGTGCAAAAACAGAGGCCTGGTCAGCTCCTGGAAAACGAAGGAGAACCAATCAGAAACGTTTCTGATACATAATTATCCTCTCTTGAAATGGTCACAGAAGACGTTAATAAAGCAAGCCAACTCGAATGTTACCTATTTTCTGGGAATGCAAAACTGGTTTTTTATTGCTCCATGTCACACAGCCATGTCAATCAAGGTGTGGATGGAGGACCACCAGATCAAGACCCTGTCATGGCCAGCCCAATCTCCAGACCTGAACCCCATTGAAAACCTCTGGAATGTGACCAAGAGGAAGATGGATGGTCACAAGCCATCAAACAAAGCCGAGCTGCTTGAATTTTTGCGCCAGGAGTGGCATAAAGTCACCCAACATCAATGTGAAAGACTGGTGGAGAGCATGCAAAGACGCATGAAAGCTGTGCTTGAAAATCAGGGTTATTCCACCAAATACTGATTTCTGAACTCTTCCTAAGTTAAAACATTAGTATTGTGTTGTTTAAAAATGAATCTGAACTTATTTTCTTTATATATAGAGAACGGACGGAGAGAGGGGAGAGGAGATTGACCCCCCCAGCATTATTCGAGGTCTGACAACACTGCATCTTTTTTGTTATTTTGACCAGTTGTCATTTTCTGCAAATAAATGCTCCAAATGACAATATTTTTATTTGGAATTTGGGAGAAATATTGTCAGTAGTTTATAGAATAAAACAAAAATGTTCATTTTACCCAAACACATACCTATAAATAGTAAAATCAGAGAAACTGATAATTTTGCAGTGGTCTCTTAATTTTTTCCAGAGCTGTGTATATATATATATATATATATATATATATATATATATATATATATATATATATATATATATATATATATATTTTATTCCACCCAAATTTGCATTTCCCAGCTCAGACAGATTGGATTCACAATGCTTGGCTACAGGTTTTTTTTTTTTCAGATCAGTCCAAAGCATTGAGATCTGGGGATTGCGAAGGCCATTCCAGAAATGTAATCTTTATTTTCTTCAAGAATTCCAGAGTTTACTTAGCCGTATGCTTGAGGTTGTTGTTGTGCTGGAATCTGTCTGCCAATCGGCCTATGAGCAGGTGGTATTATTGTACTTTGTTGAGTGTTTTAACACTTGGAGGCATTCACTTGATCTTCAAATCACATGAATGTCTTCAGTCGCAGAACTGCGAAATCATCCCCATATCATGATTAAACCACATCTATGTTTAACTGTAGGTCAAGGTCTTCCTTCATTTAAAGTCTTTACCTTTTTTTCTCCAAACATACTGTGGTCCATTTTGGGAGAAAAGTTATATTTTAGTCTCACTGGACCAGAGAATGTTGCTGAAGAATGCATCAGATTCCTGTTCAACAGACATTTAATTTGCTTTGTGTTATTGTGCAATACGTGTGTATGATAACAGTACAATATTAATGTTTTGTTTTTAATTGTTCTGTATATTTTAGTTTATGATGTGCAGTACAAAATAAAATGAACAGTAATTCTAAGTGAAATTTTCTGTGTATATTGCAGGAAAAGGCATGCGCAGCTAGACTGTAAAAATGGGGAGCTAACCCCAGGACCGCGATATATCCGAGTCTGCAGCATAGCGAGTGGCGATATAATGAATTACTGTTATTTCAAACTGTTCATGGCAAACAAGGCATTTTCACTGAATTGCTTTTAAGGGTTCACTGTTAAATGCACGTTAGCCTGCATTTAATAATACAGTGAAAGTCACTTAATCTCTGTATATTATTAACATATTGAAAAGTCCCGGCTAGAATATCATGGGAGTGAATGGAAAAAAGCTCCATAGTGAGCTGATATTGGATGTGCGACACCTCCTAGTGAAACACTGAATTCCACAGTAGTAATTTGTGTCCAAGCAGTTTCTTGTCAAATAACTCCATCTAGTGTGCAGAAGATATAGGACAGGCTAACAAAATTGAGGTCAATGCATTTTAATCGTAGAGAATACCATACCACACATTGGCCATGTCTACCACTGTATCTCTTAATTAATGCTAATTGACAACAACATACCAATGAGGCAATGTTGTAAATTCTACTCATTAACCGTAACAGATTAATCCTACTGACCAGCCTGTTAACAATGGTTGTATAGTTGTGAGCAGGTCTGGTTATGAGATATTAGCAGTAGTATGTGTTGCTTAATTATGACAGCAACAGTTACTGTAAACAAACCTGCTTACTATACATACCAGCAACATAAGCAGCCTCTGCAGCCCTCTCAGAAAGGATCACTGCATTCATCCAATTGGATTCAAAACGCTTGCAGTCTTCTTGCTTTTCACTTACCTGCAGAGGGTGGTAAATGGTTAGGATTCTAATAATTCACTATGTAGCAGTGGCCAGGGGCTAAATCCACTGCAAGTGTGATTCTGTAGCTCTGATTTGAAACATTCTCTAGCTCAAATGGTTCAGGATACAACAACATTACAATGAGGAAGGAAAACCTTGCAAACTGATGGACGAACAAAGCTGAAACTGGATTTTTCCATTTTCCAAAAACTGATATGTTAAGGGGCTTTCTAGTGTAATGCACTGCTGTGTCAGATTCAGAAATTTTTAAAGGAGGCTGTGTGGTCCAGTGGTTAAAGAAACAGACTAGTAACCAGGAGGTACTTCATTCAAGCCACTGACTGTGATGGTAGTCCACTATTAAAAGCGCTATATAAAAATAAAGATTATTATTATTTGTCAATGAGATGAGGTTAATAACTATATACTCACCTGCAGATCGGCTATTTTTCACATTGGTTAAGAAGCTAACTTGAGGTGTGCAAAGTTGCTGGTTGGCACCCAGCCCCTGACCTTTTACATTGGTGCTGCGACCCAGTCTGGCTGCAGACAGTCGCCAAGGTTAATGGAGTAAGACTGTAAAAGACAGTGTTTGTGTTGCACTGCTGCTGGGGATTCTGACCCCTGTCAGTGAAATGTGTTAAAAGCGCTATACACTCCTGCAATGTAGCCTGGTTATTTTGATCTGTTGCTAAGATGCTTGTGGTGTGTGGTTGCTGGTTCACGCACAGCCTCTGCCACTTTCCACAGCACCTAATTCTCCAGATTTTGCCCCACTTGAGATGGAATGATACGAAAACCACAAGGTGTTACCAATGCATACAAAACACAATCTTTTTCTGTTTTTTTTTCCCTTTATATTAATAAATAGTTGAAATATGGTACAAACCTTGCTTTCAAATAGCTGCTGCAACGCCTTTTATCACCACCTTGCACTTTATGATTAATGACTGCTCTTAGGTTTAGTAAGGTTGCCATTATTAATACCATCAGTTATAATTGTAATCATCATGCCCCAGTTTTTTTGGCATTAGTTAAATATAAGGATATAAATAAGAATGGAGCATACATCTCACTACATGTAAAAATAACTGCAAATATGAATCCACTGTTCCAGAACATTTCAAATAATGAAATTACTAAATACCTCCACACGAGTACGAATTATAAGTTGCCAAATAGCCTCTTCCTCGTTTGGATTCAGCTTTCCAATGAGACTGACATAACGCTTCTGAATGGAGATCAAGGTGTGCACTGCCTGCAAAGAGAAAATTCAATGGCTTGTGGATCTGTGGTAAAACAAAACACAACTCTGCTCTCCAGTGCAGACAAATGTTACATTAAAAAAGTAAGTCTCTGAAGAACCACAAATATTGAGCTGTGTTCTGTGTGATTATCTGGTTGTGTTCTGTGTGACTACCTGGTTGTATGTTCTGTGTGATTATCTAGTTGTGTGTTCTGTGTGACTACCTGGTTGTGTGTTCTGTGTGATTATCTGGTTGTGTGTTCTGTGTGATTACCTAGTTGTGTGTTCTGTGTGACTACCTGGTTGTGTGTTCTGTGTGACTACCTGGTTGTGTGTTCTGTGTTTACCTGGCTGTGTGTTCTGTGTGATTATCTGGTTGTGTTTCTGCTAATTATTTACCATTCTTTCTAACTATTCCAGCAAAAACTGTTTCTGAAAAGACTACTCAAGGCTGACTGTGGGGAAGTGAGGTGGGGAAGCATATTAGTGACGGAAAGGCTTCAGAGCAGAAAGCTTCACCTGTGGGTTTCAGTGCACACCTTAATGTATAAGCTTTCTCACCTCACTGCCCCAAAGTCAGACCTGATGAGACTTTTCTGAAGCAGGTTTGGCTGGAATAGTTAGTTTTCAGAAAAAAAAAAAAAACATTAAAGAATCAAAACACTTGTAATATATAAAACTGGCATGAGTCATAATGTGTAGATGAAAATAAAATATAACCATAGTACAGGTACATAGTTTCTATTATAATTAATTTAACAAGGACTACAGGTACAATATTATGATTTTAACATGAATTTGCATTTTCTGTCTGTTTCTTAGTGTTTCATTTACCCCTCCCCAAACCCAACACATTAATGAACGCAGTATGGCATTATTCCATGTTTTCTTTAACCTAAATTATTCCCTTACCTTGGTGTACTCTGTTAGTGTATCTACCAAAGCAAGAGTTGTTTGTGACAAATAGGTATTGGCACTGTTTGTTACCAGTGATACTGCCCGTTTAATCAGTGCTTCATGTGTGAGATCCTCAGATTTCTAGAAAGACAGACAAAAATCCCATCATTTAATACAGCTTGGTTCAAGTTTAAAAGGCTACATGGCCAAAATTAGATGTAAATGTAGTTTAGTACAGCCTAATCCTATTTAAAATTTATCACAGCGTAAAACACATACTGTAATATACAGTACATGCTTTAACAACAAGCATACACCAGTAAATAAGTTCAATGTGAATAGCCTACTCTAGCATCCATTGCAAACTATTTTTACAATTCAGTATTTCTCTCCAGTCTTTATTTGCTGTCATATAGCCAAGTTGAAAAGGACTTGCTACAGCACCATTTATATTACTCTAACTGTGGCTTAAAAATGCATGAAAACAAAACAAAACAAAAAACACGTGACACATTACCTGTGAAAATGGAACAGCACAAAGCCCTGTCCCGACGCCCAGTACTAGTTTGCTGTAGTTACATCTGAACAGAAAGGGAACCCTACTCACGACTTTCTGCCCACTACTAGAGTTGAGTAAAAATGAAGACAACCTACTAATAGAAGATAAAGCGAGGATGAGCTTAGGTTGATTTCTTACTGTACCACAAAGTTATGTTTTTAAGCAAAGACAGAAAGTCGCAGAAGAAAAACAGTAATAATAATTCCTCTTTGACAAGTGCTTTATCTGTTGCTTGCATATACACATATTTCGAATGAATGTATAAACATAATGTTTCTATGAAACTAAGTTCGACTACGACCATTAATTGTAATTTAAGTTGAAACTGGATATTTCTTTTTCTTTTTACACATCATGACCACAAACTTATAGGTTTAGAGAAAAAAAAAATGAATATTAATATTACACTTAATATTATTACCTAAACGATCTGAATCCAAACACACCCCTGCGGAGAGCAGCCATATTGTTGTTTTACTGACAGGAAGTCTGTCCATCCATTTTTACTGTTCCCAAACGGAAACAAAGGTTTAATAATATATTTGAATCCTATGACCTATACTTTTCCAAGTGACTGTTACATACATACAATGTTGTTACACATAATTACGGTAGTATATTATAGTAGAGAATAACTGTAACACTGCACGTGTAAAGTTTCCAGGATGTCTGGAAATATAAGAAGCAATTCAAACCTATACGTGTGCTTTATGTCAGAGGTCATACTAACTACAGTGATTTGTTGCCTCTGTGGAATTACATGGTAACTACAGAAAAGAGGGAATTACATTGAGCTGCAACTACATTGAGCTGTTCTGTAGATACTGTTGTACTACGTGGTTATCGTTAAATAAGACACATGATGACACAGAGAAACATATTTATATTTCACCTTTCAGCTAATGTTAAATAAAGCTCCTTGGGATACAGCATTCTTACGCACTTATGAACTCTTGTTTATCAGAAACCTTATCTTATTGATAATCCAGTTTGTTTACAATAAATCCCAACTCCTACAACCACTGACAGATATAGCATTGCCACTTTATCCTTGGCTATTTTTGCTACCATTGGAAACTGCATATTGGAACTGAAGGAAGGTGTTGTTCTTCTCAATCGTTTGCCATGTTTTCTTTGCCAGCATGGCTTGCCAGGTATTTATTTAAATAGAATCAAAATGCAGATGGTATTTCAATTTGCACTGACTATTATAGTAAATAGTCATGATTTATAAACTGATTATTGTGGAAGTTTCAGTTAAAACTGTATGTCACTGACTTGAAGCTCCCAAATGTTGAAACAGATGTAGAGGCAGTTTCTCAACCAAGAGCAGACACATTGGGCTAAACTCCTTCCCTACCTAATGTTTGCAGTGAGAGAGGTGCCTCAAAGCTCTACCAGGTTCTCTCCCTTTGAGCTGCTTGCTATGGGAGGCAACCCCGAGGCATCCTTGATCTTGTGATGGGAAGCCCAAACTAAGGGTTCTAAAAACACACAACAAACAAGCACATATTTTGACTTTTTGCCAGGAGATAAGGTACTGCACTTTGGAGTCTAAACTGTATGCTAAGTGGCAGGGACCATATGAGGTGATACAGGGGACTGGTAACCTAAATTATGAAATTAGACAACCAGATCACCACAATTAAACACAAATTTATCATATTCATTTGCTAAAACCCTGGAAAGAAAAGGATGCCCTGTTTATAGCTAATGACAGTATAAAAGAGGATTTTGGTCCCATTGTCAATCCACCAGCTATAGTTAACATTCTGATGGGGGAACAGTTACTTCCTGATCAATACTGTGAGCTCCATAAGTTGGTGAAAAGATTTGATGATGTTTTTTCTAACCTGCCCAGTAGAACTAATGCTATTAAACATGCTATTATTACTCCAGCAGGTGTCAAGGTCACGGAGAGACCGTACCAGGCCCCAGAAAGCCACAGAGGTCCCGTCAGCATGGAGGTAGAGAATATCTCCAGATCCTGGCACCCCATCACCCATATGCCACTGCATATTGATGATGTGGTGATTTTTAGCTCTACCTGGAGAGAGCATATTATTAGACTTTTGGCCATCCTACAATCTGTAAGGGAGGTGAGGCTGATGGCTAATTTAGACAAGTGTGCATTCGGCAAACAAGAAACAAAATATCTCGACTACATCACGGGTAAGGCGGATCGCCTCTAAAGTTCAGGCTTTGGTGGAGACGGCGATCCTGAAAACCAAGTCTCAGGTGAGATCACTACTGGGGTTAGCAGGCTATTATCACTGCTTTATCCCTGAGTACTCCACCATAGTTAACCCCCTGGTAGATCTCACCAAAAAGACTGCTCCAAAAATAGTTAAGTGGACAGGGGAATGTCAGGGGGCCTTTGATATGATTAAAACTATGTCAGGCCCCAGCTCTCGTTTCACCAGATTTTAGTAAAGAGTTCATTCTGAAGACTGATGCCTTGCTGATTGGTCTGAGGGAGGTCTTGTCCCAAGGAGTTGATGGAGTAGAACATCCTATCATTTATTTAGTAAAAAAATGGCTCCCAGGCAAACAACCGCACCAGCACCAGCAGTCAGGACACATCGCACTTCACAGCACCAGCAGTCAGGACACATTGCACTTCACAGCACCAGCAGTCAGGACACATCGCACTTCACAGCACCAGCAGTCAGGACCCATTGCACTTCACAGCACCAGCAGTCTGGATGCACTGCACTTCAGAGCTCCAGCAGTCTGGACGCACGGCACTGCACTTCACAGCACCAGCAGTCTGGACGCACTGCACTTCACAGCACCAGCAGCCTGGACGCACTGCACTTCACTTCACAGCACCAGCAGTCTGGATGCACTGCACTGCACTTCACAGCACCAGCAGTCTGGGTGCACTGCACTGTTCCGTGAGACCCACTGAAAAAAATTACAGCAGCATGAAATTAGAGTTTTTAGCTTTAAAATGGGCTGTTAAATTCAAGGATTATTTACTTGGACCAAAGTTTACTATATACGCAGATAATAACCCCTTGTGCTATTTGAAAACTGCAAAATGGGTGCTTTAGAGCAGAGCTGGGTAACATAGTTTTGATTTTGAGATCAAGTATAGGCCTGAGTATAAGAACATGCCATAAGAGGCTTTGTCGAGAAACCCCAGGGAGGAAGTGAGGAAAGGACCCAGATCACAGAGTTGCCTTGAGAGAATTGAGGCTAATGAGAGAGGGAAAGTAGGGTGTCAGAGCCAGCTGGTTGCTGGGGGGTGGGGTTATAGCACAAACTCCAGCATCCCATCATTTAACAAACTGGATTCACAGACATTGCAAGCAGTAGACCTTATGTTGAGAAGGTTTTATAGAGTCTGGGAAAATTCAACAATTCTGCCCTCTTTTAAAGAGCGATTAAATGTGTCTAAACAAGCTCTATAGCAAATGAAAAACGTCAGCTCTCCGAATGAGAGGAAAATATTTTTCCAATCAACTTTTAAAACCCTCAGTGTGGGAGTTAATTGCCATTGATTCATACACCATTCCAAACATGAGGGAGGATAGCTTTTCTAGTTTTGAAATCAACATGTTAATTAATGGATTTATTGAATATCGATAAACACTTAAAGACAATTCAGAGTACGAGTAACTAGTTTCTGCAACCCCCACCCCCCCCCCCAAAAAAAAAAAAAAAAAAAAAAAATATATATATATATATATATATATATATATATATATATATATATATATATATATATAAATCTAAAAGTAAAACTACAAATTTACAAGTGCTGTTAGTGTGAAGCTGAGAAAGAACAGTGACATTTGACCACAAGGGGGCAGCAGGATCCATAAAGGTACAATATAGGATTGTGTCCAACAATTCTATTCAGTTTTTCACTTTTTTCTATTGTTCAGCCTCTGCAACCAAATGCCTCTCAACAATAAAAGCACAAATGTTGGAGGAGGTATGCATAATAAGGAACTTTACTTCAGTATCACACCATTAGTCCAGGGTATATGCTATTCATTGTTAAAGGAGCAACTTTCATTTTAAAATGATATCTGTCACAAATTAGATAAAGAAAGTTTCCATGCCATTCTCTTTAACACTTTCACTTCATTTCACCTCAGCAGTGTCTTCTGAATCAAAGCATGTTACTGGCTGCAAGCATGTCAGTCATTTGGGGAAGCAGCTATGATCTAGTGACAGGAAAGATGCCGTTGAAGGGGTGCGCGCAATCTCCTTCAGATGAAATCAACTTTGCACCTTACAGACCTATATAGCAAATCAAAGTGCACAACAAGATTTATGAAATTATTTTTTTAGCCACAGACAGTTTAAAACTGTAACTTGTCACTACCAGGTGTCTAACAATGACCAGGTTTTCAAAAAGGAAGCTACTTTGTGACGTAACATTGTGCAACTAAAGGCCATACCAAATAATCCTTTATTATCTGAAATCTGCTGAAAGTAGCCCCATCAAGCTTATGTGACCAAATAGGAAAAAATAACCGTACAGTAAGAGGGGTTTAGAGGTAGTGTTGAGGAGAGTTGCAGATTTTATTATTATGGCCGAGATGACGGGTAGTGGTCTTGCTGCGGAAACAGAGAATAAGCTATTCAGTGATGATTAGATCTAGCTAATATTCGTAGACAGGGATACGACAACGGAGCAAACATGACTGGAAAGTACAGTGGGGTGCAGGCAAGACTCAGGCAAGTGAACAATATGGCTAGATTTTATCCATGTGCCGCACACTCACTGAATTTAGTAGGAGTTCATGCAGCCAGTTCCTACTGTTCAGCGACTGTTTGATTTTTTTGTTAGTTCCACAGGCAGATGGGGAAATCCTAACCACAATCTTAATATCACGCTCAAAGGTCACAGTTACACCAGGTGGTTGTCAAAAGTCTGTGTCATCAAGCCCTTACCTCAGCAACTGCCAGGTGTTCTGCAGGCATTGCACGAAATATCCAAAGAGATATGTCCAAAACTGCTTCAGCAGCCAAGAGCCTCATAATGCAAATCAATTTCAAATGAATTTGCAGTCTGCTTATGTGGGACCGAATTTTAAGTAATATCGACTGTCAGCCAAGCTTTGAAAACCAAAGGCTTATCTGTTGACCAAGCTGCAAAATTGATAAGCGGTTTGTGGAACAGACTGCAACATATGTGTGATGAAGGGGTAGATCCAATAATAAAGCATGCAGCTAACCCTGCTCAGTCCATGTGTCTTCCTGCAGAATTTCCTGAAAAAAGGAATATGAAGGTAAGAAGGCTGGGCTCCGAAGATGCCCACGACGAAGGCTTCAAAATCACCGCTGAGCAAGCTTTCAAAATCCAGTTAAATAGCTTTATTGACACCCTGATTTGCGCAACTTCAGTGGCGATGAGACAGAGTCTGATTTTTCCTCAGATGTTGAGCTCCTTACCTGGCCTGCCCTCTCAAACATGTCTGTTGGTGTGTGAAATTGGGACTGAAATCGAGTTTCAAGTTCCAGGCCTCTGCCATCCTCTCAGATTGCTCTACAGCCACTCCACAGACTCCTTTGAACCTCATCCACCAGTGGTGTCTTAGCGCCGCTTATCCCAATATCGATTTTCACTTTTTTTTCTCTCCCTGTCACAGTAACGTCCTGTGAACATGCTTCATGCTACTAAGTCATTCCAGTATCCATATTTGTGTTACGATTATTTTCAATCCATGTTTTTTTATAGTACCAATCAATGATTATGAGAAAATACCACACATGAACTTACTCAAGTTATACATACTTGTGACGGAGAGCGAATGAATCCGAATCAAAAATCTCCCTCTCAACCAGTGAGGGCACTGTACAACAGGAGCTGCGGGCTTCCTACTGAATGGCTGGGCAGTTCATCCCTGGGCAGTCGGGAGCCGGCCAGTCAGGAAGAGGACGGCGTTACAGTACCTGGAGTCATCGCCCTAGTACGGTGAGCGAAGTTTCAGTCATGAATTGGAGGAGACGTGATTGAACTAGCTATCGGAGGGGGCGGGGCTTAGGGTACTTTAGGGGGACGTGATGCCGTAATCGTCTCCTTTGTTGTGGTTAATGGGAGGAGACAAGGACGGAATCTTGAATGAAGTGTGGGTTCATTGAGGAGCGTTGTGTTTGTTTTTCCAGACGGCTGATACGCTGGAGCTGCAGCGAGAAGCCCGGACCTGAACGCGCACGAGCACCAGCACTCAGAGCACCGCAACTGCACCAGAGCACCCAGTTTGGAGACGTGTTTTTGTGTTTATTATTTCGGGACTGCAACCCCTTTGTTTTGTAGCTGGTAATACCCATTGCTGGGTAGAACCAGCTTTATTATTTTGGGTCCAGTTTTCACTGGCAATACCCATTGCTGGGTAGAGCCAGCTTTATTATTTGAAACCCGGTTTAAAAAGGGCATTAAAAGAAACCTGACCGGTAGACTTTGTGTTTGTCCTTTGTTGGAGCACCTCAACTCACCTATACACCGGAGCACTACAAACCATTTTACCACAATACTATATTGATATTAAAGGATTGTGTAAGGGCTAATGTGGCTGCTAAAAGAATCCTACAGTAGTTTCTATTGTTTACAGCAACACTGCTAAAATTCCACAAATGTGTGCAGTTACTGATCAAGTTTTAATTTGATCAGAAAATAGAAAACAATGTAATCTTCCTTATTATAAGCACATAACTTGATCTATGCCTTGGCTTTTACTGTGAAGTCCAAAACTAAACTGCAGGCCTGACTAACAAAAAATTACATACGTAAAATAAACTAATTTTATTATTGTCTGGTGCTGAAAATGCGTGGATTGAATGTAATCGTAGAGGCAGGAAATCTAACCTTGCAGTTAACATGCGTTAAGTAAAGTCTTGTTCCCTTCAAACGTGTTAAAGGAGAGATTCGGAAATAACAACAAGTTA